>NC_090442.1:818793772-819093772 GCF_031143425.1 Pleurodeles waltl
AACTCTAACTCATGCCCCCGCCATGCACAGTTTTCTCCTCAGTAATTTTACAACAGATAGTACATTGGTATTATCAGTGATGTTATGAAAAATGCATGAGTGTTGTAATATGTGGGTTAATTAGCAGTGCATAGCGAGGGCACAAGTTATAGTTACCTTAGGGCAAAAGTTATAATAACCTGAGATAACCATAACCATAACTGCTGAATTTGTATGGTTTTGTGTGCGTAAATTGGGAGCCTAACTATAACGTCCCTGTAGTCTTTGGTTTTTTAAGTGAATTTCTATTGTTTTTTTAATTCTGTTTCCTAACTATAACATCTCTCTAACCTTTGCTTTTTTCAGTGCATTTTTTTTTTGTTTTTTTAACGTAAAGTAATTTTCATGACTTTATGTTAATCGAAGCACAGCTATGGATGACCTTCGGCCGAGCATGACAGGTTTTTGCTGCAGGGCCTAGCTGCAGGGCCAGACCCTGTATCCTACCTCCTATATGCACCCAACCCAATGGCATGGCCAGGCCTTCCCATTATGGGATAAAAGAGAGACAGAGATAAAGAAAGTGAGAGATTGAAAAAGGGAGCGAGATTTAGAGAAAGAGACTGAAGAGAGAAATTGAGAGAGAGAGAGAAAGAGAGACAGGTTTTTGTAGGCATTGATGAATGACTAACCGTAAAATGAAAAATGTTCTGACAAAATGAAAGAAAATGTATTTGACTAGTAAAAAAGCGAGATCATCTTACTGGATGTACCTTAAACATTTGAAGTTGAGAAGAAATTAAAGCAGGTGAATGAGCACTGGCACATCTAGACTTGAAACCTCCATTTTCAATATAAGGGTCTGAGCCCTTTCTCACTAGACCACGATGACTCTTTACCATGCATTGTCCAGACTTAAGCACAACATTCAACCCAAAGGTTTTGATGGGAAAAATATGTAAATGTTCCATCACTATGAAAGTTTAACATTTGAAACACAAGTAAATAAACAGATACACTGCTATGATACCAGGGTTTGAACCTGCAACCTACTGAGTGACAGACCAAAAGCTTTACCAGTAGGCCAGAGGTGACTCTGTGATGTGGTACTGCAAAACATAGCTATAACCTTCAATCCTAACATCTTGCTAGTGTGACACTTTGAAGTCATTTTATGAAGAGACCATTGCAATAACTGTGGGAAAACTGGGCTGATTGCAGAAGCTCCCTAACGTTTTGCCCCACTGTTCACTTTTTGCTGGTGTTTTCCTTAACCTGATGGTGCCCTGGACACTGCTAAACAGAGACCATGCTCTGTGTAAAGTGATTATGCAAATTAGCCTAATTATAATTGGCTGTGTCAACCCACCTAAAAGTCTCTAGTATGTGATAGAGCATGTAGGTTTAAGTACCCCAGCATAGATAATACCCCCATAGATGTACTTCTGAGGTACCCAGTGGCATCTAAAAGGCAGGCCTGCCTTGCTGTCTGCTTTTAAATTAAAGTTACCTTCACATTCAACTTTGGAATTAAAAGTACTCCCAAAGTCTTAAAGTACCTTATTTTTTACAGATAAGTACCTTATTTTTTGCCGCATCAGGGCCCCTAGGGCTGGTGCTATATAACTATAAGCAAGGACTTTATAAAATATGTTTTATAAGCCCTGGTATCGGAAAAATAGCCAAATTCTTTCCCTCACTGTAGTTAATGGACTGCATAGGTTAATATGAAAATACCTTATTTTTAATTAATAAAGTCTCAAAAGGAGCTAGGTAAGTTGACTTTGGTATCAAACTTATTGTTATAATAAATCCAACAGCTTGCCTTTGTAGCATTTAATATGACTAGTTCAAGAGAAGAGTTTTAGAACTCTACTTGAAAGTTGCCAACTTCAGTTCTGTGGTGCCCTTCTCACATTGACCAGCCTCTGGCAACCTGGCCTGCTTGCCATGATGAGGTATGGAGTGTCCTGGACTGAGGACAAGGGAAGTTCCTAGGGGAGGAGATCTCCCTCGGCAGATGGTGAAAGAGGATGGGGGAGAGCAGCCAAACTGGACTTCAACTGAGGGCAGGAAATTTGGAGCAGCACAGGACCTTCTCCACTTTCTGTAAACCTAGACAACCAAGTGCCCCCTTGATTAGATTAGAAGAGGGCAGGAAAGGGGTGTGTTAAGTAATTTTAGCCACACCAGTGGGTGGACTTAGCTAGACCTAACCTCAAAAATTGAATTTCTGCAATTTTAGATTTTAAAAGAATGTCACTCCCTAGGATTGATTTCTGAAACACTTCCCAGGAAGTTGTCATTCAAGAGGGTGGTGGGTTGCCTGTAATTGGACAGTTGGCACCCCCTGCTTTCCACCCCAGGAGCAAGGATGAATATGGCAGAGCTGCACCCACACCTCTGTCGCTTAGGTTCTCATTATGCTAATGAGGCTACTGGATTTGGGAGACAAGATACATGGATTGTGGCTACTAAGTGTGATTCCACACCACATGATGCCTGTCGGACTAATCCGGGTTCTCCGGCTAACTAGCAGCGCCTCATCTCTGGCCAAGATGATTGTGGCAACCAGGAGCATGACAAGAAAGACTCCTCAGGAGAATCATGGTCAATCAGATCCCATCCCTTTCTCTCAGTTACCAAAAGTCTCATATAGGCAAAGATGACATAGGCAGAATATAGTTCAATAAAGATTTATTGAAGTAACTGCGTCTTAGATAACAAGGCATGTATTGCAATAACTAGGATGATAAACACCATAAAAACAAGCAGGTGACTAACAAATTAGAACACAAGAACAGTCCTACCATACTGTCACTAGAAGTGATATATATTTCTTCTACCTACACTATGTTTGAGCACAGCATAATAAGCCTAAACTGCCCTTCTGATAGCCCCCATGGGAGTACATCATCCCTCATACCTGGAGGAAGAAGCCTGTAGTCTAGAGAAACACCATCCCCATGTGGACCAGGGGCCTGGCCATCTAAGCAAGTAGCTGCAGTGAAGCGATCAGCATATAGTCTTGGTCATCTGGCTGGAATCTCCCTCTAATGTGTCTAGGATAAAGAGGTGTTTTTATATTAAAACAGCTGACATTCTAAGAAATAGTCCCCTCGTATGAGTGTGAGTTTTCTGCGAATGTTGGACACATAGCATACCACATTTGTCGGCAACCTTATCTGTCTGTAGCCTTGGCGAAAGTACAAATTGAAATAAATGTCCTACTCAGAACGTGATGCTTTCCTAGGTGAAAGTACGATGAGATAAACAAAATATAACAGCATCGCAATTGTGGCTATTACTATCAAAATAAAGCAATGCTGAACAAAATGTACCTGGATTACAGTGCACAGCGGCAGGCCTAGTAAGCTAAAACAAATGTCTAAAACATGGCTAAAATAGCTATTCAACACCTCAGATCCCTACCAGGAACAAAGACAAGAAGAATGATTGCCCTGCTGGATCCCTGACCTGAACCTGGTCACAGCACTCTGAAGGACTGCACCATCTGCACACTTGGGCATCACCACAAAAATGACTTTGCCTGGCTTCAACTGGTTCAAGAAGGAACTCCCTGTTTGCTCCAGGGACAAAATAGCTAACCAGAGTCCCCTGCGTCAAAACCTGATGAAACTGACCAGCTGACCACTGGTCATTTTTGGATATGAGCCAGGTGCATTCTGGGAGCTGGAGTCCTATCCCTCAAGGAGCAACTCAGAGGTTTTGGAACCTTAGGGTGAGTTGTGGACTCCTAAAGGACCTTCAAAGACCTTCTGGAAGAAGATCCAGAAGCTTGGAGAAGATTGGAAAAGTTTTGGAAAAAAGCTTCATAAAGGGACCGACCCGACGTTGTGAGTGAAGCTGGCTTACGTCGACTGTGACCCGGCCTGAGGGAGGTTTGTCCCGCTGAAAAGCTTGGGAACCCCAAACTTCCAGGATTTCACTGGGGTCTTCTGGAAAGGCAATCTTATGACGTATACTCAAAATCGGCTTGCTGTGGAGGATTGTTCGACGTCAGAGAGAAAAAGCTCAAAAAAAGTAACACAGTCCAGTCATAAAAAGTTGACTGGGACTTCCCACACAGCATATCCGAGAAGGGCTCCAGGGACATCAGATCCAATTTCAGCTTCGGCCTGGACAAAGATTTTTATACCGAAAAGTCTGATGGTACAATTCTTCACCAAGGTCTCCTGTGATGCATATCCGAAGATAGCTCCAGGGATAGCGCCAGCGTTGAAGATCGCAACATTATGAGTGTGGCGGTTTGGCCTCTGCCAAACTGCCACACCCCCACTGGTACCGCCAGGGCAGTAGGACAGCCGGGCTGGAGGACAGCACCTCCGGGATGACTGTCCACTGAAGACCGCCAGCGGTATAATGATTGGGCTTACTGCCAGTGTTTCCACGGCGGTAGCACCTCCATACAAATCCTGGCAGAAAGGCTTCTTGTCGCCGGCAGACAACTCCCCCAAGCCCTCCTGCAACAACAATATCCTTCCACTCCCCCTTCCATGTCAGCACCCCTCTCCCCTCAGCCTCTTCCATGTCAGCACGCCTTGCCGCCGCCCCACCCTCCCTGCATACATGCACATATACCCACACGCACCCTGCATACACTCATTCACCAACACTTACATACACGCATTCACCAACATGCATACATGCACTCATTCACTCACACACATACATACACTCATTCACTTACACGCATAATTACACTAGTTCACTCACAAGCATACATACACTCATTCACTTGCACCAACAGACACGCATTCACACAAACATTCCAAAATGCCCTCACTTAATCATACATGCATTGAAACATGCATTAAAACACCCATACACACACGCATGCACACACGCATTCATACATACATTCAAACACACACACACGCATGCACACACACATACACACTTACATTCACACAAGCAGACAACACTCACTCACACAAGCACACAAAACACCCACCACTCTTAAAACCCCCTCCCCTGTCGGATGATCAACTTACCTTGTCCGGCGAGGAGGTCATCTGCCAGGGAACAGGAACAGGTGCTTCCACCGCCAGCAGCACCCAGCAATCAGGACACCGCCACACCATATTACTGCTCATAATATGTCGGACGGAGTCCTTTTGGTGTGGCGGTGACAGCGGTGGAAGCAGCTCTGTGCCGCCGACCGCCAACACAACTGTTCAAATTCTGGCAGAAATCCTTCATTACTCATAATATGGCAGTCAGAAGACTGTCAGCACTGGTGGTTCTCTGGTGCCCACGGCTTCGGTGGTCTTTGCAAAAGACTGACGAAGTAAATAATGAGGGTGTTAGAAATGCGGTCTTTGGTTGGCAATCAAGTTACCCCTTGTCCATCAAGGACCCTCAGTCTAGTCAGGGTAAGTCACACACAATCCAAATTATCTTGTGCCCACCCTCTGGCAGCTTGGCACTGAGCAGTCAGGCTTAACTTAGAAGGCAATGTGTAAAGTATTTGTGCAATAAATCATGCAATAACACAGTACAGCACCACAAAAATACACCACACAGTGTTTAGAAAAATATATAATATTTATCTGATAAGATGCAGGTCAAAACGATTAAGATGCAATAAGTATATGTGGAAATATCACTGTAAAAATGATATAAGGTGTCTTTAGTCTCTTAAAAGCAACAAATGTCTCTATCAAGCACAAAGTACCTGTTATGCGTTCAAATTGTGTGCAAGGAACCGCAGAGGAGGAGATGCATGGAAAACGGGGAGGTGTGCTTCGATTTTTCTGGTGCACACAGGCGATGCGTTGTTGAGTTTTCACGCAGGGCAGGCTGTGTGTCGATTTCCGGCACGTGGACTGAGATCATATTCGGCTTGCGGGGTTTTCGGACACCCCAGGGACGATGCGTTAAAATCCGGTGCTTGCAGGACGAAGTCCCAGGGGCTGCGTCGATCCAGTGGGCGTTGCGTGGAAATTTCTACTGCGCGGCAGACGCTGTGTCGATTCCTCTCAGGAAGTCAGGCAGCGTCATTTTAGCTCTGCTTTGCGTTGATCCACTGGGTCATGCGTCGAAATTCCAGTTGCTATGCTGGCGCTGCATTGATCTTCTCCTTGCGAAGTCAGGCTGCGTTGTTCTGGTTCGGCGTGCAGTGATTTTCTCAACATGATGCAGGCTGTGCATCGATTGTCGCCGCACAGGGAGTTCCTCTTACAGGAATGAAGTCTTCTTGGTCCTGAAACTTCAGGGAACAGGAGGCAAGCTCTATCCAAGCCCTTGGAGAGCACTTCTTCAGCACAGCCAGAGAGCAGCAAGGCAGCAGGGCAACAGCAAGGCAGCAGTCCTTCCCAGAAAGCAGTCAGGTGAGTCCTTTGGGCAGCCAGGCAGTTCTTCTTGGCAGGATGCAGATTCTGGTTGTGGTTCTGGTACAGTATCTTCTCCAGGAAGTGTCTGAGTTGGTAGGGGCAGAGGCCCTGTTTAAATGCCCAAATGTGCCTTTGAAGTGGGGGAGACTTCAAAGTGTGGCTTACAAGTGCAAATTCTTTCAGATCCATCCTGTCTGCCAGGGTCCCAGTAGGGGGTGTGGCAGTCCTTTGTGTGAGGGCAAGCTACTGCCCTTTGACATGTAAGTGTCAGTCCCTCCACCCTCCAAGCCCAGGAAGACCCATTCAATATGCAGATGTATGCAAGTGTGACTGAGCATCCCTAAGACTGTCAGGTCTAACAGAGGGCCTAGGTCCAAAGATAAACTTATGACCGAGGCCTCCCGCTCCATCGTGGTCAGCCTCAAATTTTGACTTTGCCCTAGTCGAGTGCGACCAGATTTCCTGATTGACGCTTTTAGTTTCTATGCTGTAAAAAGCATTTATTCTTTAAAAATTCATAACTCCGGGTCCCCCTATCCGATTTTAAACATTTTGGAGTAATTTTAGAGAGCAAAATATAATCTGCTTTTATAAATTGGAGTTGGATTTTTATTGTGGTTAGTGTTTTATTTATTTACTGTTTTGTGATTTTTAAACGCTTTACACACCTGTCTCCTAAGTTAAGCCTAACTGCTCGCTGCCAAGCTACCAAGAGTTGAGCTGGGATTAATTTATTGAGACCTAACTGGACCTAGTGGAAGTTAGGGGTCTATTGCTAAGTGTAGGTTCTTATCACCAACAATCTCTATCTCATCTATCCATTAGGGAGCATATTCTCTCTCACATTTTTTATCTCTCTCTCTCTCTATTCCATCCCATTATGGAACAGGAGAGAGAGAGAAAGAGAAAGAGAGAGAGACATTTTTTAGGTTTTGATGACTGATGTGCTTAGAATGAGATATTTCGGGACAAATGAAAAAGAAAATCGTATTTGTCAAGTAAAAAGAGTGAGATCATCCCATTGATGTAGATTTTAATTGGAAATTTTTAGTAAATATACGTTCAATACAATGTCAGAAAGCCATAGAAGCAGTTTTTAGATTTGCGAAAAGGTTGCGTCATAAACCTGTAAAAGAGATGATGATTGTCTTCTCTAGTAAATGTCTCTCTATCGCGACATTTGGAGCTGGGGTTTGGGGATATGTTGAATGCTCGAGCCTCCAGATTGTAGGAAACAAGTTTTT
Source organism: Pleurodeles waltl (assembly GCF_031143425.1). Taxonomy (NCBI): domain Eukaryota; kingdom Metazoa; phylum Chordata; class Amphibia; order Caudata; family Salamandridae; genus Pleurodeles; species Pleurodeles waltl. The sequence continues at coordinate 818,801,352 of NC_090442.1, forward strand.
AACAAGGCTATTAGCAGTCCCGCAATCAACTTCAGTAACGTTCTGCCATGAAGAAGTGGGCTTGAGATGCATATCCAGCTACATAAAGCTCCAACCCATATTACTATGGATAGAAATCTGGTCAAAACTGGAAGCCTATTTATGTAGAAGGGTGAAACAGGATTGACTTTTATTATCAAGACCATTGGACATACCTTGGCTTAGATAAGTACACTCCTCTCTTCTTTCTTTAGAACTAGGGGAGTTTTTTTTCAAGCCGGACCTTCTGAAAAAGCGGGATATTAAAAAGGTAAAGGAATATATATTGGCAGAAAAATTATGATTTGAAGCCGATTGTGGCTACAGATAGAATCCAGGCGAGGAGCCAGACACAGCAATTGTACCCAATGTTATATTTGACTACTACCAGCCTTGAGCGACATAGGTTCTTACTTACCAGGCTCTGCCTGAATACATTACACTACGTGGTAGCATTTCCTACCCGTGGAACTTGGTTTAAGAATCTTCCACCGTGCTGCTGCGATGGAAAGACATCCCAAAGTACCTTGCACTCTATACTCTTTTGAACTTTCTATGATACCCCAAGAAAAAGGTTTTTACGTCTGTTATTTTTATCTAAAAGTATTAGAGCCAACCAGCTTGCTTACCTTTATTTACATAATTTGGTAAACATAGGCATAATACAGGCTGTGATAAATTTTATATATGCTGCTTTTACAATTCGAAATATGTATCAATAATGTTTTTATTAATTTAATGATCATGACATTTGTATGTTTGTATTTATTGGATGCCTTTTATGGTCTATTTTGTACCGAATAAAGTAAATTGATGATGATGATGATGAGTGAGATCACCTTTCGGTATGGACCTTAAATATTTGAAGTTGAAATGAATGCAGGGAAATGACCACTGGCACACCTAGACTGGAACCCCCAATCTTCAGTGTGAGGGTCTGGTACCATAACCTCTAAACCACAGGCAACTCCTTTCTACAAAGTGTCCCGACATCTCTATGACATCCAATCCAAAAATGGTGATGGGAAAAAGATGTAAATGTTCCATCACTAGGAATTATTAACATTCAAAGCACAAGTAAATAAAAAGAGACACTGCCATGAGAAATAACAATTTGAATATTCAACCTATTTACTGGTAGTCCAAGAGCTTTATCAGTAGGCCAGAAGTTGCTATGTTCTGCTGTACATCAAAAAGCAACTATAATATTTGTACCAAACATCTTGCTAGTGTGACACTTTGAAGCATTTTATGGAGGAACCATTGCACCCACTGTGCTTTGGTGGGGACCGATGGGGGAGCCTGAAGGCCCCTGTGGTCCCAGCTGGCTCACCACATCCTGCAGGAACCGGCATTGCTCACACATGCAAGGAACTGCTAGAAATGTAGCTCCCTCCTAGCAGCAGCAGTCCTTTCATCAGTTTCCTTACCCGCATGACAACGGGAAGGGAAACAGATGAAAAACCCACTTACAGCAAGCGGGATCATAGTGACAGCTCCTGCCTGCTGGAAGCGAAGTTTTTGCTCTTGCTTGGTGAGAGCTGTCACAGCTCCCACCAAGCAAAAGCAAACAGCTGTTTTTTTAGGTTGGGCACCTCAGAAGATAGCAGTAGCTGGCCCTGGGGGTTGTCGGTCTCTAGGCCCATTAGGGTTCCAGGAGGGGTCCATGCGGCCACCTTCTTTCTTATGCACATGCCAGCCTTGGGTAGGTGGTAGTCCCCGGGCCGTATACGGTATTTGGCTCCAGGTAGGTGGTGGTCCCTGGGGCCGGGGGTCTGCTCAGACCACCTTCTATAATTTATCCCCGGGAAGGTGGTGGGGCCTGGTGCATACGAAAGTCCCAGGACACCCCCCTCCTTTTTAAATAAAGACAGGAGAAGCTGCTGGTCCTAAGGACCCACGGGGTCTGCGCGGCCCCCCTGTCTAGTTCTTTATGTGGCACTTGGAGGTGGTGGTTCCTGTGGTATTTCAGATCCCTTGGAGAAGTGCCCCATGTGCCCCACTCCTGTTTTTATAAACTGCTTTTTTTTTTTTTTTTTTATCCTGTGGATTTGCAGATCCTTCATGAATTTTGCTGTAAATTGAAAAAAATTACTTTTTCACCATGGAGGGATCACAGGTGAACCCTAGCAACATGGCTATGTGGGTCAGGGTATTTCTACTCTGACCCCTTTTCTTTTCTTTTGTATTGTTTTTGGGACTTGGCTGAAGTTGAGTCCCAAAATGGCAGCCAACACTTCCTAGTTGAAGTGTTGGCAGCCAATCAGATATCAGCACTGGGACTGTTGGATCCACGGAGGATTGACTTCCCCATATATCAATATTTATTTTTCCTTTAGCATGTCTAAACCTACTGAACGGATTACACCAAATCACAAAAAGCATGCTTTCTGGACCAAGAACTAGCTTTCTGCTATATTTGGTATGATTCTGTCAGCTGTAGTCGTGTTCAAAATCCCTATAAAAATGAACATTAGGAAAATGCATTTTGGGACCATCCATTTTTCTCACCCTCCTTGGACGTATCACCTCGAAACTTTCAAGACAGAAGTTGAACTGACTGTCAATTTAGTTTTAAAATTTTGTGAAGATTTGTCGTTACAGGGACGTTATATATATTTGAAAATATATATCTAGCTACTAATTATTTTTTTATTTTTTTATATATAAGCTAAATGCTGATAAATATTTTCTTTGTTAGCATATCAAATAATTGTCTCATGAGTCCAATTATTTCTTTCCCTATGTATAAACAGTATTATTCTTCATTGTATTAATGATACGCAAAATAGCAATCTATATTTTCCATTTTCTTTTTTCATTTTCTCATACGATTGCAATTTCCATTTGTAAACATATCTGTATTTTCAATCTTTTTTATATATGTTCTTCTTTTTGATTATAGTTTCTAGTAGTTGATTTATTGAAAAAATTCAGATAACACAATATACAAATATAATGTTCTATGTATAAACAGTGTTCCCACCCCACGACACCAAGAAGCTAATACTAATCTCAATAAAACATCGATCACATCCTCACATACCAAGACTCAAACCTATTGCTATAAAATCATTAAAATATAAAAAGTCCTTAGACTAATACAGAAAACTTCTGAGCTTTCCTTCAAGTGTAACAATCAAGTCAATACATAAAGTATAAAGAATCAAATGTTCCAAACAATAATTGATTCATTCTTCAATTCCAATCATAATACAAAAAAACAACATTTACTGAAAACAACAAAAGAGTTTGGTTAGTCACAGCTTTGGAACATAGGGGGTCATTCTGAGTCTGGCGGGCGGCGGAGGGCGCCCGCCAGACTTCCTCCCTCCAAAATACCGCTCCGCGGTCGAAAGACCGCTGAGGGTATTTTGGCTTTTGCACTGGGCTGGCAGGTGACCGCCAAAAGGCCGCCCGCCAGCCCAGTGCAAAAACTCTTCCCACGAGGACGCCGGCTCAGAATTGAGCCGGCGGAGTGGGAAGGTGCGACGGGTGCAGTTGCACCCGTCGCGAATTTCAGTGTCTGCAAAGCAGACACTGAAATTCTTTTTGGGGCCCTCTTACGGGGGCCCCTGCGACACCCCATACCGCCATCCTGTTCCTGGCGGGAGAACCGCCAGGAACAGGATGGCGGTATGGGGTGTCAGAATCCCCATGGCGGCGCAGCTAGGGCAGCGGAAAACCTGCGGGAGACCGCCGGTTTTCCCTTTCTGACCGCGGCCATACCGTCGCGGTCAGAATGCCCTGCGGGGCACCGCCAGCCTGTTAGCGGTGCTCCCGCCGACCCTGGCCCCGGCGGTCCGTGACCGCCGGGGTCAGAATCACCCCCATAGTGTCCACGCATGTTTCGGTGTCACTCCCATTGAGGGGCCACCTTCATTAGGGCAGTTCCAATTTTCCAGCTCTTTAAAGGGGAACTGTGGCAAACACCACTCCTTATAAATAGGACCACATCTGTAGATGTTTCACGGAAAAAAATGGAAACATCTATAAGGTTCACAAGTCAAGCCTCCAAGAATAATTAATACAAAAAAGAATTAATAAACACCTGAGAGTGAGGCCAGTGTCTGGGCAGAATCCACCACCATATGCATTCCAACTAGTTATTATGCTAAAGTGGGAAATTTTTTCAATAAATGCCAACAGATCTCCCAAGCTATGTGGAGCTACTCAATCAATTCATCAAGGTATCTTATATTCAGTACAGGGACGTTATAGTTAGGTTCTGAATGTACTCATAAAAAACCTCATAAAAAACCTTAGAAATTCACCAGTTATAGTTATTTCAAGCAACTATTTCTCAAACCTTAAGGTAGCTACGACTCACGCCCTGCATGCACAATGTTTTATGAATACGTTTACAACTAATTTTACAGTGATATCAATGATGTTATAAAAGATTTCATGAGAGCTGTAATATCTGGGGTAATTATCAGTGCATGGTGAGGGCACGAATTACAGTTACATTAGAGTACAAGTTATAGTTACTTGAAATAACTATAACTATAACTGATTCATTTCTACTGTTTTGTACGAGTAAATTCAGAACCTAACTATAACGTCCCTGCAACCTTTGTTTTTTTAAGTGAATTTCTATTTTTTTTAATTTTTTTTTATTTCCTAACTATAACGTCCCTGTAACCTTTGGGGTTTTGGGAGAGTGTCTGCCTGGGTGTGAGAGTGTGTGTGAGAGTGTGACTAGTTCTGAAAGTGGGTACATTAGTGTCTACCTGGTTGTTAAAGTGGGTGTGAGAGTGTCTCTCTGGATGTAAGAGTGTGTCTCTGTGTCTGTGAGGGAGACTGAGGGCCTTATTACAAGTCTGGCAGTCCAAGGACTGCCAGACTCATGGTGGCGGTCGGATCCCCGCACTCCAGGCAGTTTGACCGCCACATTACGATTCTGGTGGTCAGACCACCAGGGGACCGTCGTCACTGCAAGAAATATTGTTCCTGATGAGCTGACGGCGGTCAGACTCATGGTCAGCCACAGAGGCGCTGCACCACCATGCTGATAATGACTCTTGTTTCTGCCAGCCTTTCCATGGCAGGTACCCTATCATGGAAAGGCTGTGGAAACAGTGCTGGGGGCCACAAGGAGGCCCCTGCATCACCCATGCCCATGGAAAGGGCAGTGCAGGAGCCCCCCTGCCCAGCGCTCTCAGAATGCGCAATGTCTGCTTTGAAGACAGTGTGCATTACGAGGGTGCTGTTTTGCTAAGGTATTGTCCTTGGTTCCCTTACGGGAGCTGAGACCAATACCCTAGCACTGTTCCCCCCCGGGGCTGACCAACTTGGCCATCGTAATATGATGGGAGTGGGACAGCCAAATTGATGGCTGACTCATCCCCATGAGTTTGGAGGTTGGCTTGTCTGCCCACCTAACTCATAATGAGCCCCTGAGTGTCAGAGTGTCTTTCTGGATGAGAAATTGGGTGTAAGAGTTTCTGTCTGTGTGAGAGTGAGTGGGAGTATCTCTCTGGCTGTGACAGTGGGTGTAAGACTGTCTCTCTGAGTGTGAAAGTGGGTGTGTGAAAATCCCTTTAGAGTCAGAATGAGTATGAGAGTGTCTCTCTGTTGGAAGAGTGGGTGTGAGAGTGTCTAGCTGTCAGAGTGAGTGTACGTTTGTCTATCTGGGTGTGAGAATAGTTATGTGAGAGTCACTTTGAGTGTCAGAACGTCTATGAGAGTGCCTCTCTGGGTGTGAGAGTTGTTATTAGAATGTGTATCTGGGTCTGAGACAAGGTATGAGAGTGTCTTTCTGGGTATGGGAGTGGGTGTGAAAGTTGAAAGTTTCCGAGTGAGTGTGACAGTGTCTGTCTGGATGTGAGAGTTGGTGTGGGAGTGTCTCTCTGAGTGTGAGAGTGTCTGTGTGGGTGTTAGAGTGAATGTGACAGCATCCCTTTAAGAGTGAAAGTGTGAGGGTGTTAGTCTGGGTGTTTGAGTGGGTGTATGAATATATATATATATATATATATATATAATTATTATTATTATTTTTTACATTTCACAAGATCTGCGGTTCCACCCACAGATTCACGCAGGGTGCTGCGATAAGTCCCACGGATGGCTCCACAAATCTTGAAAACTGTCAAAAAATATGTTTTGCAGCATTTCAAGGACATTATTTAGTGCTTCATCACAAATATATTACCCCCATGGGGACAGGGATCCTCTATTCTAACCCCATCATCTCCATTGCCCCCCATGATTCCAGCCCCAGGTACTGTTTCCCAAAAAAATAAAATGGGGCTGCAACATTCCTGTCAGATTGCGGCCAGCCAATCATATTTTTCCTGTAGCACGTGGATATGCAGATCCATCTACAGTGGATCAGTGGAGGATCCGTGCCCCTGTATATCTATATTATTTAGACTTGAATTACTCCACAACTACTAAACAGATTGACACCACACTACAAAAAGCACAATCTGTGGAACACCATCTAACTTCCTGCGAAATTTGGTGTAATTCTGTTCAACAGTTTGAACTGTAGGTGTGTCTAAAAACCCCATTGAAAAATGAATGGGAAAAACATGTTTTGGGACCCCACTTTTTCTCAGATCTCGCTTGACGGATAACCCCAAAACTTTCAAAACAGCAGCTGAACTGACCAAAGCATAGGTTTTGAAAATGTTGTGAAGATTGATTAGGCGGCGCCAAAGTTTTTGGCATAACAGAAAAGCTATGGAAACTAGGTCCTAACTATACATAAATAAATAAATATATGCCACAGCTCGTAAATACAGGACAAGGAGCCCATGAGGGGCGGAGCCCCGAAGCCAGTTGAGCACCAGGCATGAATCTGAGCAGGAAAAGAAAGGAATAGATGGTCACCAAAGTAGATGTGGTCAGGGTTTTTACACCAACAAGATGTGTTTTCCCCAACAACCTGGCCTTGCCATATGTGTATTCGCCAGAAGCAGTGAATAATAATCATCAGTCTCCTGACCATTGTTCCTCAAGATCTTTACAGATTCAACTAGCTTTGATGGGTGAGTGAAACAACTGTAGGACCAGATATAATTAGTACTCAATAAAATTGGCAACCCCTAGCTCACATGGCCCCTCCTAGAGGGTTTTGCAGGGCAACTAAACCCATAATAATTATTAGGCTGAAAATCCATAGTAAGTCATGTTTTCTGGATACATATAACATGGTGGTAAGACCATTTTTATAATGGGATAAAAGCCTGCCATGTTCCAGGAGATTACTCTTAACCCACTGTTACCTCTGTTAGTATGGCAGGTTTCCAGACTGATTTCAAGTGAACTGTCCAAACAATTCCAGTGATTAACATCATCCCCACTAGACACTTTACTATGCTTATTATCCTGGTCTTAACTATATACTCATGTTCCCCTCTTCCAAATGAAAGCAACCATGTTTTTGCCTACTCGTCTAAACATCTTTACTGTGATCATGCACCCCAGTTTCACCAGAGAGCTTTTTGTCTTGAGTATTCTGTGGCCAACAATGTATCTTTCTTTTTCCGGGAAAGTAAGGAATGACACTGATACCCTGGCTGAGAAAGTAATCAGTTTTGAAAAATCAAATGTACTACTACCTTGGAGTTAAAAGTAACGCTTGCTCTATTATCTAGGGATAAATGCAAAATTTTAACTATATGTATATCACCATAGTGCACCATCTTTAAGGATTCAGTGTCAGACAGACAGTTCAAATGAAACAATCTTTTCCATGGCATTCCATGATTATTACAAATAATAAACAATTTTAAAATGAGTTATATATCAAAATCAGTGACAGCATCTTGCACAGAACAATTTAAATCTTAATTTGGTTTAACATAAAGGGGGTCATTCCAACCCCGGCGGGCGCCGCCCGACGGGCGGAGACCGCCAGACGACCGCACCGCGGTCAAATGACCGCGGCGGTCATTCTGACTTTCCTGCTGGGCGGGCGGGCGACCGCCAAAAGGCCGCCCGCCCGCCCAGCGGGAAAGCCCCAGCAACGATGAAGCCGGCTCCGAATGGAGCCGGCGGAGTTGCTGGTGTGCGACGGGTGCAGTGGCACCCGTCGCGATTTTCAGTGTCTGCTTTGCAGACACTGAAAATCAGAATGGGGCCCTGTTAGGGGGCCCCTGCAGTGCCCATGCCAGTGGCATGGGCACTGCAGGGGCCCCCAGGGGCCCCACAACACCCGTTCCCGCCAGCCTCTTCCTGGCAGTGTAAACGGGCAGGAACAGGCTGGCGGGAAGGGGGTCGGAATCCCCATGGAGGATTCCCTGGGGCAGGGGAAAACCGGCGGGAAACCGCCAGTTCCCCTTTTCTGAATAGCCCCAGAAGCACCGGCAGCCTGTTGGCGGTGCTTCCTCCGTCCCCGGCCCTGGCGGTCCATGACCGCCAGGGTCGGAATGAGGCCCAAAATGCCTTAGCCTGTAGATTAAGCATGCTGAAAAGAAGTAGATGGGTAATTCTGCCAGAGAGCATATACAGTTAGGGGTTTGCAGGAAGGTCTGACCAATCCTGGGAACCCACTTCAACCAATTCATTAGTATCTGAGTTTTAAGAGACAAAAAGAGAAGGTTAAAAGTACAGAGCCACTTTCTTCCACTACCTCTGGAGAGGCCTCGGCGACCAGGATTGAAGCAAACCATAATTTTTTCTCCTGCCTTTTTGATCTCCTTTATTGTTTTTTCATTGACTGTTATTTTCCAAGTTTTTTAACACTGCCTTCCACTACTGGTCTTCTAGGATCTAGTTTATTCCCTTTTCCCTGGAAGACTGAAAACATGGTGTTGATATTTTTTCACATTTTGCTACTTTGGATAATAAAAAAAGTGAACAGATTTATAATTGTTATGATCAATACAGTCATACCCAATGAGTTAATGAAGTTGCACTTAAAATTAACTAACAGGAATGATTAGAAGTGTAACTATTAATATATTTTAGCTGTGCCACATTTTCATGAAAACACCATTTTATTATAACAGGTGCAGTTTCCTGTGAGTGCTCATTCTGCTCCTGCTCATTCCCCTTCTCAGTCAATATCCCTCTGCAAAACTTCTCTCCCCATAGTTTCCGCTGAACACATTAGATGTAGCTGATTATTATTTTAGAGACCACGTATTGGGAATTAAATCATTTTCATTGTGTTCCTGACACACCTATTTGAAGGACACTTCCACTGTTAGTTCCATTGCCAGCTTTTTAGCACATTAGTGTATTCCTCTCTGTTTGAGAATCTTTCATATTCTCTTTTGCTTCTTCAAATTTTTCTTATTTCGCTTTACTCTGCTAATTTGTTTGGCCTGATGTTGTAGAGATTGGTGTCTCTTATTGTTAGATCAAGTGTGTTGCAGCAAATTCTCCAAAGGTAAAACTTGGTGAGATCACATATTCATACTCAGTGAATTATTGGGGTTTGATCTCCCACCAGGGCACCATTAGAGCCAAAATTACTCCTGATGGTGTTTTCAAGGAATATCATAACTGACATTTCATTGAATACATTTTTCAAATTGAAAATCTGAGATAATCTCTAATATTTGTGGTCTTTTCCCTTCTTTTTGCACATTTAGGCTGACCTAGTTTAATCCCAATATCTCAAGATGTTAAATGAAGCAATTAGCACTGATCTTGAAGATCCACATTAACAGGATCACTAGAGTTCACCTTGCCATTGAGCTCAGGATCAGGAAGACCCTTGTACAACGTCTTTACCTCTTGTGCAACCAAACTATAAAAGAGAAGCAGAAAAAGCATCTAAAATTTGATCTGCATTGTTGGCTTGCTTTTCAAGTAAGGTTAGAATGGATGCCGAAATTCTCTCCAAACGTTGCAGAAATACAGATTTTGCACATAATTGCCTGAGGGATTCCAAGATTCATTAAGATCGATATCTGGTGAGCCAGATAAATCCAAGACCAGAGATGATTTTAAACTAATAGTACAGCTAAACAAAATTTTAAACATTGTATACTAGTTTAAGGGAGTAATTTGTGGGTGGTCAATTTTGTGATCAAACACAGAATTACTGTCAATATCAATGTCAATTCTTGCACTGTAAAGTCAGCAATAGATGGTTTGATGGTCCCAGACTTGAAAGCTGTAATTTAATTGTTCAGTAAGTCCTGATTCGCTGATGAATCATTTAAGTTTGTACACTCTTGATTTTGTTGACCTCAAAGTAATGCTGAGTAGAAATTGGCAATAAAGTGTGCCATGTTTTTATCCTCCAGTTTTAGGAAACAGACTGGGATGGGTGCAATGGCTTTGAGCGCATTGTTCCGGGTATCAATTTCAGTGATGTCATTCTGGGATCCGAAAATCAATTCAATAAGTGATCATACCAATCTTTCTTTGTAAGCAGTATGGAGTACCCCCACTAGTGTAGGTATCTCAAGCCGTGCTTGGGGGTCACCTTCTGAAACCCCCTCACTGGTACAAAAGCCATTCCTTAATAAAAGAGCCTTGTGCTTCTAACCTCTTTCTGGCTTGAGTTTCTCTGGCACCTGTGCTAGATGTAGAGTCCATGCCTCAAAGAGTGATTGGAAACTGTGTCCACGGGACCAGGGGGAATATTAAGCCAGACAGTAGTTTCCAGGGCATGAGCACCCCGTCTGCTTGCAATAAAAGTACTTGATATGAACGAAAATCACTGATCAGATTAATCAAAGACGTACATTCTTCTTTTTTAAGAAGATGGAGTGGCTGCCAGATTTTCATATTTTGAGTAAGGTATCTTACCAGTCAAGTTGGCAAATAAGTGACTCTCTTAATATCCATGGCTGTAGCACTATAAATATTTCTCTTCTGCCCCCCCACTTCTAATCCCCCAAAACATGATGAAACAATGTTTGAAAGGGGAGGAGGGATGACTCTAGATATTAGACAAGTGGCAGGAGACTTCCAGATACATGGCAATGCAGACGTAGTCACCATTGCAAGGAAACAGATAATTTCTATTCCTGCTGCCCACAACCAGGTTCATTTTGGAACCTTCCTTTTCTCAGAACCTGCACTTCGATTCTGCCTTGCTACCAGGCAGTGGATTCAAGCGGTGAGTGCTTGGCAGCATGACAAAGTAGAAACATTAAACAGCTTCAATCCTAAAATATCTGCTTCTACCCACTGCCTTTCTGTGGTGATAGCTAGATCTCCCACTGTCACTTCCGCCTTTTTCCCCACCAAGCTTAAAAAGAATATGGGAAGTAGCGGTGGGCGGTGATCTCTGCTCCGCTAGTGGATTTAACTGAATTTTTGGCACTCCGCGGAGTTTGGCCAAAAACTCTACTAGCCCCAGCAGCAGAGTGTGGCTCACCGGCATGCACAGCAGCCCAGTTATGGGCCACTCAGTGTGAGCGCAGACTCGCAATCGCAATATGCTTCACTTACACTTGGCTCAAAAAAGACAACATTTGCCCTACGAGAGACTTGGTGTGGAGCTGCTGCAAGCTGCTGCTGAGGGGCTTTACTGGCGCCAGCTCTGGATCCAGGTCTTTTTGTCTTTACTGTTCTCAGCAGCCCAGAAGCAGGGGCAGAGGGAGGAAGAGAGTGAGGCTGCTGGCAATGGGGACCCTGGACCTAGGTCAAACCCTCGATTTGCTTTCTTTTTCATGTGCACACGGGGCCGGTATTTGGCATGGACAGTATTTCCATTTGAGGAGGGTCTGTGCTTGGAAAAAAAGAAACTTCCAGTCAGAGGTCCACTTGAAAAGATCCTGTCTCCCCAGAGTCCCTGGAAAAGGATGTGGTATTATGGGGTACGATGCCGAAGCCAGCAGGGAGAGCTGAAGACCGGGAGAGCATCAGCTGGGTTGTAGTCCGACAGCCTGCATCAGATAGAGATGTGTGTGGCCTGAGAGAATATCTTAGAGCCCAGTGGCAAGCAAGCCTAGGCACTTTGTGAAAATACCAGGCTGCTGGTAGTGAGCTGGTTTGCTGCTGTTAGTGCTGGGCCCTAAAGAAAGGGCATTCTGAGGCTGTGTGTAAGTGCAAAGGAATTGATTGCAAGGCTGGGGCAAGAAGAAGGCAGTTGGTGAAGGGAAATGTGAAGGTGTGGTTGAGACCAGCGGGCTTCAGGCCAATGGGCATATGAAATGCCTGAAACTGCAGCTTTCGCTGCCTATGGCATACCACGCTGGCCTGAATGCGCCAGATCTTGAAAGCACTAATCAGGGTTGGGCCTGGTTAACCAGGCGTGACCATGCTTAACACTTTGGAGATCGGGTACATTCAAGCAAGGGTGGTGGCATGGCAGGTGGCATTCCACCTCACACAGAACTACACGGAATTCCACTGATTTTTTAGCCAACTCCATGGAATTCCATGGAGTAGATCTCTGTGAGCTCCACCCACCCCTAATAGGAAGCTCAGATTCTGCAACAAGTACTGTACCCAGGTAGGTGCCTTGGATCCACCTGCAGATACCTCCTCAACATGCTGTTCTGTGAGCTGTGCTGAGTCACTGAGCAGCAGAGCTATTTGAAGTCACACCCAAAACTTCAGGGTTACCGAGGATCCTCCTACCTTCTGCATCAAAATGTGAACTGACAAAAATCTAGTAAATGGAAATGGAGATTTATTTTTTTAAAGACTTAAGTGAAAATAGCACCAAAAAGTGCAATGTGCCAAAGATAGCCAATGCAAACCACAGGCCAAAACCTAGGTGCTATTTAAGGCTAAATACAATAGACCGCTGGTTGACTAAAAAAAAGTGGATTGGTACCGGAGAAAGTTTTGAAGTTATAAAGTTGAAAAAAGATTCAAAGTTCTCATCTAAAAAATAATCTTTGTCAATTTTTTTAGAAAAAGCTATCCCCCTTTCTGCCAAGTGTGAAAATGTGGCCGTCACTGCAGAACTGTCTGTCAGATATCTAATGCAGGTTAGTCCCAAGAAGGCTCTGAAACATTTGAGTTTTTTGCTTGAAAAAGTCTATTAGTTCCAAAACAGAAAGGGCCTCATTATGAGTGTGGCAGTCTTCAGACCGTCACACTCATGGTGGTGATCAGGACCACTGCTGCTGCGGCCGTCTGACTGCCACAATAAAACCCTGGCAGTCAGACTGCCAGAATTCATGATTCCAGTGGCTTGGCAGTGAAGGAGATCGTAATCTGCCAGGGCAGCACTACCCTGTGGATTATGCCCTTGTTGTCCACCATCCTTTTTATGGTGGTAACACTGTCATCAAAAGACTGGTGGAGGCCACAGGGGGGCGTCTGCATTGTCCATGCACTTGGCTTGGCAGTGAGGGGGACCCCCTGTCCAGCATTGTCACGATGGTCACTGTCTGCTTTACAGACAGTGAACATTGTGAGGTTGATTGTGCACCTTGCGGGCTACAGCATAGCTGTCGGCTCGATTACGAGCCCGAGACAATTCTATAGCCTGTTTCCCACTCGGCAGGCGGGCGGAATACTGAGGTTTTCGCCCACTGACCTAGTGGGAAACGCCTAATAACTCCACGAAGGCGGCAGCCACTCTGCCGTTAGTTTGGCGGATGGGCTTTCCCGTTTGCCAAACTCTTAAGAAGGCTCAAAGTGACTTTGTCTATTTTTGGATATGAAATTCAGTCTGATGCAGTGGAACTGCTGATTGGCTATCTTTTGAGGTTGGTTCCCTTAGCTCTGGAGCGAATGCTTTAAAAACTTTCCAACATTTTTCTTATGACCAATCAACAAAAAGAGCAAACTTTCAAACTCACTGGATCCCAGGGGACACATAGAGACTGTCAGGGAGAAAGGCAGAGGTCACCAGTAAAGTCTAGTCCAAGTTCTAGTCACCACTGATACGGTGGGAATGGTAGTGAAAAGGGGGGGCTCTTGCAGCTTTTTGTGTCCCTCTAGCCACATAGGGGGGACAGTCACCCCAAAGTCTACTTCCTTGCAATGAATGAAAGGGGGAGCAGGTCCTGTGCACTAGAGCTCCTCCGATGTAAAAGACAGCAGATCCAGACCTCGTCTGCTCAATAAAACAATCTATCAAGATACCATTTGTTGCCACAATTATTCCTGGCAACAGATAGTGGAAGGGGTGACTGACTGCTGGGCACTCCCCAACAAATGCAATAATAGTTCCAGTGGTAATCCTACTAACTTTTCAGTAGTTCTTGATTTTGTTACTGCAAATATGCATAACATGCCATGAGTCATGGCATTTTCAAGATGCTGAAAGTCTTTGACCAGACTAAACTTAGCCTCTGAGAGTTGTGGATGTGTAGGATAATCATTATGGTAATCATTGTTGTCCTCCCACATCTAATACTAAAATTCTATATGAAGCAGGCTAAACAAACCCAGAGACAGAAGTCTGGTAGGAGAAAAGTGGGATCCTTCGGTAACCAGACAAGGGCTATACAAGAATTGCTGCCTGCTTTTCTCTCTCTTTCAAGTGTGCCAAAGTGTTACATGCAGCAGACAGACTTGTGAGGCTGGATTTGACACTGTGGTATCAAAAAAATAGCCACAGCTCTTACCCTGCATCTTACATTGAACTCAGGGTTTTCAGACAAAATATCGATTTAAAAATATCACAGAGACAGAAATATCAGAAATTATACATTGTGATGCACAAGTACCGCAATACACAAATATTGTTGACAAAAATATAGTTTTTTGAGGTAAGTGATATTGTTGAACATAATATTGATGTTGTTATTGTTTTCACAAATATAATGGTTAATAATATTATTTTGGGATTATTTTAACGTGTTTTCTTTGACATAATAATGTTATGTAATAAATAGTAATAATTGTTTTAAAATGTAGCTTGTAATTTTAAGTGATTTAGAATGTTTGTATTAATGTTCAATGGTATCTCACAGTGTTGTAGTGGTTTCTCGGTTTGTAGGGTGGTAACGTGGGAAGTGTTTTAGGTAGTAATTAATTAAGAATTATTTCATGTATTTTATTTATCTATATGATTGATATTTATTATGTAATTTATGTAATACTGATTTACTTTTGTTCGATGTTATCTGCGGGCTGTTAGGTTTGTAATTAATTAAGTAATAATTAATTAACAATAAACTATTAGTTGGTAATGAATTATTTCATTGATTTTGAATTATGTAATTCATGGAGTACTAATTTATTTTAACTATGTTTTAGTTCATGGGTGGTAGGTAGGCTTGCTCGGGTAAAGGTGGGAGGGTAATTAAGTAATTAACTATTAATTATTATTTGTAAATCAGTTCTTTAATTTGGTTTTAGATATTTAAATTATGAAACTCTTATTTAATTTCTTTATATTTTAGTTGTACAATGATAGGTTTGTAGGGGTTCAGGGTGGGAAGGTAGGTTTGTCAAAGTTCATTGAAAATTACTTATTAAATGTTAAATATTTATTTAATTTATTTTGAATATGTAGCCTACTGAACAGTTATATTTTATGTGTCGGCTGTTGAACTGCTACAGAGCTGAAAGTTAAACGATTAACTATTGAATAAAAAAATATTTATTAATTGACAGTAAATGTTTTGTTTAATAGTAATTGTGTAAATTGATCAATTGTTTTTAACATATATATATATATATATATATATATATATATATATATATATATATATATATATATATATATATATATATATATATATATATCATATACACACACACCATGCACACTTACACACAAACACACACAAATTCATGGGGTTACTCAAATATGTAATGTCTTTAAAGTGAAGTATTTTCCATACTCTTGCTTAAACTGTAATGGGAATAGTTGAATTCCCTCCTTCCAAAATCCAACATTTTTCTTTTATATTTTCGCAATGACTGCAGTAGGTATAGTAAATCTAACTTATCGAAGTCCAACACTTTCCCAACTGTTGCATAAACTAGAGTGGGAATAGTATATTTAATAATCTTAGACTCTATTAGTTTTTATAATATTAGTTAAATAGATTTTATAACATTCATTGATTTTATTTTTAAATGTATTTAATGTTTCTGGTATTGTTTGCAAAGGTGTTTTGGGATTTTTCAGTGTTTAATATTTTTTATTGTTCACATTATATTTTTTTCTTATTTAATTGTTGACATTTTTATGGATTTATTTTGTATGAATGATACATATACATGTTGTTTCATTTCTGATATACCATATACATGGAGTTCAAAATGTTTGCATAGGCGGGTGCAGATTTCAGCAACAGAATGCAAATTAAATTGATAAAGATTGCTATTTTGTATACTAGCTACTATTTACATGTGGATGCTACAAATCCAACATGACAACAACTGACACTTTTTGTTATTAGTCCTGTTTTGATGTCTATCACAAGCATTTGTCATGGCGAATACAGTGCACAGGTCATGTGATCAAGGCCACATAGTCGGATGAAATGCATCCGTTTGAAGTAAACTTCCACCACTTTTCATCAGAGTGAGCATTTTTTCTCCACCGGCCCATGCTCCACCAGTCCTGGTTAGTGGGTCTATTTGGAGCAAATATATATATATATATATATATATATACATACATACATATAATACACATATATATATCACCTTTACCGATTCTCTTAGATTACAATATTTTTTTGTTTGTTTGTTTTGTATATTTGTGGGCTGCTGTTTGTATATTTAAAGCGCCAGAGGAATGTACAGGAAGTTCCTGTGAACAAGGTCTGGTGAGACCGAAACGCGTCAGGGGAGTCCTGACATTGTTTGTTTTTTGATGAGCTCGCTAATTAAAGGAAGGAAAATAATGGTACAACCTCGGAGTGCGGTTTTCTCTTTATTGTAATCTAAGAGAATCAGTAAAAGTGATATGCGGATGTCCTACCGAAGAACCTGCACCAACAATTAATGAAAGTGCGCCATAACACGCCATCGAAGACAACATTTCTTTATATATATATATATATATATACATATATATATATATATATATAAAATAATTGTGGGCTAATTAGGAGTGCCTGGCACTGGTGTGAGTTATAGTTACCCAAGGTCACCGTGCATGGCCTTTGGCTCTGCACTGCAGATCTTGGCTGCAAGGCCTGATCTGTGGCCAGATATTGTGGCCAACCCCCCTAACCACCTAACCCCACGCTGTGCATGGTCTTCGCACATGCACAGCGGGAGTTGGCCATGGCTTGTCCCTCTGGGTGTGAGAATAGGTGTGACAGAGTGTATCTGGGTGTGAAAGTGGATGTGAGAGGGTCTGGGTCTGAGAGCGGATATGTCATTGTCATATGGGGTCTGTGAGTGTGTGCATCAGTGTCTGTGTGGGCCTGTGAGTAGGTGTGTGAAGGTTTCAGTGGGTCTGTGAATGGATGTGTGAGAGTCTGAGTGGGTCTGTGAGTTGGTGCGTGAGGGCCTCAGTGCAGCTGTGAGTGGGTGCATGGGGGTCTGAGTGATTCTGTGACAGGGTGCGTGTTTCTGAGTGGGTCTGTGAGTGGGTGAGTAAGTGTCTGAGTAGGTCTGTGAGGGGGAGAAAGAGATTGAAAGAGAGGGAGAGAATTAGAAAACTGTATTTTTCAGTTAAAACGAGTGATATCACTTTTCGGTATGAACCTTAATCTTTTCAGTTTAAAAGAAATTAACGAAAGAAAACAACCATAAAAACACCTAGAGTAGAACCCTTAACTTTCGGTGTAAGGGTCTGTTATCTTAACCTTTAGGCCATAGGTGACTCTTTACTGTTCTCTTTACTGTGATATTTCCAGAAATGCCAAGGGCAGTCAATCCACATATGTGATTGGAAACACCAGTAACACCAATAAATGAACAAAGACACTGCCATGTGATACTAGGATTTGAACCTTCAGACCTTAACTATTAGGCCAGAAGTGACTATGTTGTGCTATGCAACCAAAGGTATCTATAACATCCATGTTAAACATCTTGCTAGTCTAACTCTTTGAAGTTATTGCATGGAGAGGCCATTGCAATGAAAATCTCTCTTTTTCTCTCTCCATCCCATTATGGGATGGAAGAGAGACAGAGAGAGTGACAGGACCACATGAGTGCCACACACCTGATTTCCAAGTCGGCTCCCTGCATGCTGTGGGAGCTGGCATTGTTCCCACAAGCGGGGAGATGCTTTTAAGAGCAGCTCCCTTCTTGCGGGACCAATGTTTTCATCTGTCTTCCCCACACACATATTTGCATGCACGGAAGACAGATGAAAACTCTGCTTACTGCAAGTGAGAGCTGTTTGACAGAAAGCAGAGGTTTTTTGCTTTTGCTTGAAGAAGGTGGCTGCAGGGGTCTTAAACTGTCTCCTTTCTTTTTTTGTATGTTTGCCCCAGGGAGGTGGTGGTCCTCGGGGCTGTGGGAGGCAGTGCAGTCGCCCTTTATTCAGATAGAAGGAAGCCCAGAGGAGGAGGCATTCCCCAGGGCTGTAGGTAGGCCGTGTGGCATACACCATTTAAATACAATCAAGCCATGGGGAGATGACCGTCCCTGGGGCTGCGGGGGGACCATGTGCCCCCCCTCCGTTAAATGAAAAATAAACCCCAGGAAAGAGGGGGGACCCTGGGACTTTGGGGGGGCTGCATGATCCCCCCGCATTCAAATAGAAGGAAGCACCTGGGTGGTGGTGGTTGTCGGGTACTGAAGAGGGTACTCAACCCCCCACATTGAAATATAATCAAGGCCTGGGGAGGTGGCAGTTCCTGGGGCTGCAGGGGTGGCCTGGCCCCCTGCATTTAAATACAATGATGAACCTCCACAAAACTTTCCCAATAAAGTGTGCTATTGGTTCTTGTTGTGCATGGAAAGTTTAGGGGTGATCCGTTAAGTGGGTGGCTGAGAAAAAGGGATGTCAATTTTTTTTTCATTTCCCATGTTAATTCCCATAGGAGCTTTAGACTTGACTGTAGCCTGAACGGCTGAATGGAATTACACCAAAAGCTAGCTTTCGGTACCCAGATTGTGCTTTCGGCCAAACGCTGTGCACTGCACAGGGTTGGGTGGCTATAAGGGCTTGTCATCAGGCCCTGAGGCAAACCCCGCTGCTTATAGCCAAAGGTGGTGCACGAAGGTGGTTTGATTAACATACAATAATTAAAATTACTTTATGTAAAAAAAACATAGAAATTCCAAAGGTTACAGGGATGTTATAGTTAAGTTCTGATTTTACTCCTACAAAACCAAAGAAATTCAGCAGCTATAGTTAGAATTATTTCAAGTAACTATAACTCCCACCCTAAGGTAACTATTCTCGAGCCTTCGCCATGCCCAGCTAATTACTCCACATATCATATCATCGAAGATATCTTCTATGGCATTTTTGATATTATCACTGCAACATGTGCAATAATGTTATTGATAAGAAAACTGTGCATAGCAAGGGCGCAATTCTAGTTAGCTTAGGCGATGTTTGTTGCCCTCAGAATCAAAAAAGCTAGGAGTAGATGGCGGTCTTTTACATATCTGTCACGTAAGCTGTGGCACTGACTGCCAGAAGCCTTCAAGGGGAGAACAATCTCTTGAGCATTGGAAACAAACTATATTATTGATGGATTATCATTAGGTATTTAACTTTAGATTATATGTTTTTGTATAGGTGGTATTTAGATATGTTCACAAAAAAAGTATATATTTTGAGTTACATCAAGTGTATCTGTTTTGGATTTTGGCTTCAAGAAAACCATACTTAGAATAATTAATGAGGTGTATGTAGTTATTTCAATAGTTTAAGAGAGAAATATTAGTTTTTTGCATTATTACGTGTTTCGCTGCTTGTGTTCTCCTTATCTTCCCAGGTGCCCTTTTTGTATTTTTATGCAGTCTCTACGAAACCCCAGAGGACCTCCACTCTTCTAAAGCTTGTCAAGAACCTCCCTCTGAGTGAAGGAATCACTCCCTGCACCTTGCAGGCAGAAAACAAGTGAATTCCAGTTCACTGACCGGCCATTGACTAATGAACTGGACAGAACACAGCAGCCAAACTAAATCCACCCAATGAACTCGGAGTACAGACCCTGCCTCTGTTTAGAGGCACTGTGACATCCAGTGGCTGAGAAGTGCCATAGCCTGGGGTACTGGACACCCAACATCGGACACCCAGAAGAAAAGACCACTCTGGACTCTCAGAGGAACAGAAGCAAGCACCACTCAAGGGACTTCAGGGAGCCTCGGAACTACCCCCCCAGACTGACTTTGCTGACCTGCAATCCACCCTCAAAGTAACCTGCACCTAGCTCCAAGAGCTCCTTGATGCACGACCCTTGGTTGACCTATCTGCACTACACCTAGCTGCCCTGGTGCCTGCATGGGGAAACCAGTTGTGCTCTAGGGGTCCCTAACCCATTGTGACTAATACCTTTAAGTCCACATATGCAATGTTTTTTCCAAGTGGTGCCCTTCTCCATTCTGCATCAGCTTCAAGACTTTCAGACCCTGCTCCCGCTTGAAACTGGGAACCACCAGAACTTTTACGACTGGCCCACAGGACATCTCAATGACTTCGACCTAAAAACAGAAGGTGACACTTATGAAAACATTGCTTGATTTGTTAAGCATTTTTAAATTTTTCTCCCATTGATTCCTAAGATGCATAATTACACACAAAAAACTATTATTGTTACAGTGTGAAAAATCATAACTTAAAAAGTGCTTACCCAATTTTGATGATCTTGGTCTTACAAAATTTATAACAATATGAAGTATTATTTCTTTGAGTATGTGTCCACATTTATTGATACTGTGTGTACAACAAATGCTTAGCACCTCTCCAAGATAAGCCTAACTGCTCGCCCACACTACCACAAAAACAGAGCATTAGGTGGTCTACTTTTTACTTCTAGTTACTATAGTGGGGTTGCTTGGACTCTCTGCACAGTGCACAACTTTTTTGTTCACCATAGAGAGAGCCATCCTCCTATAGTTGGTGGTACAGCGGTTGGAGACAATACTTTGCATTTGCTGATACCACTTTGTCACTAAGTGAGCACACAAATAACTCTAAAAAATGTCTGTAGTTGTATTTTTTACAATGGGACTATCTTTTTAAAAAGTTTTTAATCAATTGCTAGGGCCCTGGTTAAGTCCCTGAAACAAACAATTAAGATTTAATTTAAAAAAGCTTTTACTATATTTAGGTTTTAGAAAACGTTTCCAAAAGTTTGAAAATATTTTTGAAACGTTTTCAAAAGTTCTCTAAAAAAAGGGTAAAAGGTCCCAGCTTTAGTGAGCAAAATAGGCAAAATATCTGATGCAGAGAACCAGTCTCAGGAGCTCAACCTGACCGCTTGGCTGGAGTTGAAATACCCCAGATTGGGGACTCTCTGCAAAGTATACCAGGTTTACACTGGTCCTCATGCCACCACAGAAGCTCTCATGAGACCTCTGGCAGAGTATGAGACTGCACATGCAGCAGATGAAGGGGATCCCTCAACAACAGAGAATCAAGACAATTCAGAAGAAGGTGAGGAGGGAGAGGTAGGATTCTCTGTCTCAGAAGTAGGAGCTCCGTCAGAGTAGGATGTGGCTCTGGGTAGGTTGACCAAAAGGCTAGCTTTAGAAGCTCAGCTTTTGGAAACATAGATAAAAAGATGAGAGTTGGGCCTATGACGCATCTCTGGTGGCAGCATTCACGCAACTAGGGACAAAGAGAAGTCTTTCAACCTTAAACTTCCAAAAGGAGTTTTACAACCTTTAACAGAGTGATGATATCACCAAGTGCTTTTCTGCCTATGAGATAGCCTGCATAACCAGAGAAGAGATAGAAAACATTAGGGCTTGTTCTTGTGGGAACTGTTCTCAGGCAAGTGCAGGGATAGACTCCTGACTTTGAATGAGACAGATGCAGAGTCCTATGACCTCATGAAGGCTAACCTGATTGAGGGCTTTGAGCTAACAACTGAAGAATACAGAATAAAAGTTTTAGGGCACGGGACATAGTTAGTTGAAATAACTAGGGGCGGACGGTTGGCGTGGAGTTTGCCAAAAACACCGCTAGCCCCGCCAGTGGAGCGGAGCTCACCCAGTGACACTGCAGCCCAGTAATGGGCTACACAGCACAGCCGCAGACGAGGTTGATGAACAATGACTTCATTGTTTCCTATTTTTTTTTTTTTTTTGTGCACACGAATGCACAGAAAAGGACTGAAATGGCAGCTTTTGCTGCCTATAGCCCAGACCTGAATTCAGACCGGAGTCGTAGGCAGCGAAAGCTGCCATTTCAGGCCTCTTGTGCACCCGCCTCTACCATGTGCACTGCACACGGGGCAGGCCAGTGCACAACAGGCCTGGCAGCTTACACTGCATATGGCCCTGGCCTGAATTCAGGCAAAATAAAGATGTCGTTTCAGGCCTCTTGTGCACTGCCCTGCCCCATGTGTAGTGAAAATGGCACAGGCTGGTGCACAAGAGGCCTGAAATGGCAGCTTTCACAGCCTACGACCCTCTCATGAATGCGCCCGATCTCTGCAGCGGTAAGCAAGGTCAGGCCTGGCTAGCCAGGCCTGACCCTGCTTAGCGGTTCCAAGATTGGGCACATTCAGGACTCTGCTGGTCATGGAACTCCGCTTCTGTGGAATTCCACAGAGTTTTTAATCAACACTGCCGAATCCCGCAGAGCAAACTCCATGAACTCCGCCCAGACCTAGTCTTTAAACAACTCTGCGGAATTCTGCGGAGTCAAACTCTGTGAACTCCGCCAAGGCCTAGAGGTAAGTCTAACTATACAGGTAAATGTCTATGGTTTGGCACATTTGAAATGTGAGCCTAACGGTAACGTCCCTGTAACCTTTCTTATTTTTAAATGAAATGTGAGCATAACTCTAACGTCCCTGTAACCTTTGCTTTTTTAAGTGAATATATAAATATGTACATATATATTACCTAGTGGCAGTTGCCACTGGGTAGTTATAGTTAGGACCATGGTTAGATAGAAAAATTCATTTTTTGACTTGCCTCTCTCTTTGGCATCATCGTTTGATGAGTCTTCACAAAACTTTTCCAAAAATGTGTGCTGGTGATTCTTGTTGTGCACGAAAAGGTTTGGGGTGATCTGTCAGGCGTAGCCCGAGGAAAAGGGGGTGTCAAAAATGTGGTGTTTCCCATGTTAATTCCCATCGGATGTTTAGACACAACTACAGCCCAAACCGCTGAACGGAATTACACCAAATTTGGCAGAAAGTTAGCTTTTGGTACGCAGATTGTGCTTTTCCTTGTTTGGTGTAAATCTTTTCAGTAGTTTTTGAGAAATTTAGGGAAATCCAAATTTGTACATCTCTGACCATGGCGAATTTGTGAAATTTTCATTAAAATTCTCGAATATTCTGGAATTTCTTGTGTGAAAAGAAGTGCTGTTATTGGCTGACTGTAACCTGTCTAAAAGGTTGCAGTCACCATATTATTTTATGGGACACTGTCCCCAGGGGTGAAAATCCTAATTGAAAGTGGTCTAAGGGGTCAGGGTGAGGGTACCCTCAACCCAGGGGTGTGATATAGGTGTGTTTTAGGGGTGAGCTATGGGTTTAAAATAATTTTGCATCACCATGGGCCATATTAGTGAAAATTCATTTAATTTCACAAATTTTCATGAATTATTTGCCAAATTTTCCCAAATAATAAAAAAATTGAAAGAAAAAACAGACTCATTCATACACTAATTTATTCACTCATACATGCACTCAGAGACTTATGCATCCACTCACACACCAACTCAGACACTCATGCAACCACTCAGACCCACTCATAGACTCACACACCCACATTTAGATCCACTCACACAGCATCTCACAGATCCACTGACAGACAGTACCTGGAACCAACCTGCACTGTGCATGGCCAAAGCCATGGGTGGCATAATGTTCGGTGGTTAAAAGGGCTTGGCTGCAAGGCCTGCAGGCCAGGCCTTGCGACCAACCCACACCATGCACGCAGCGGACGTTGGAATAACGTATAGTAATTACAATTACTTTAATTAAAAAAAATATCAAAATTCACTGAAAAAAAACAACAAAGGTTACAAGGAAGTTACAGTTAGGTTCAGAATTTACTCATACAAAACCATAGAAATTCAGCAGTCAAAGTAAGAGTTCTTTCAAGTAACTATAACTCGCGACTTAAGGTAACTATGACATGCACCTTTGCCATGCACAGCTAATTATTCCACATATTATGTCATTGATGAGATCCTGTATGGAATCTTTGATATTATCACTACAACATATGCAATAAGATTATTGATAAGAAAACTGTACATGGCAAGGGTGCAAGTTATAGTTACCTTAAGAGTGAGTTACAGTTACTTGAAAGAACTCTAACTATAGCTGATGAGTTTCTATGGTTTTGTCTGAGTAAATTCAGAACCTAGCTATAACTACCCTGTAACCTTTGATTTTTTTAAGTGAATATATATATATATTCACTGGAAAAACCAAAGGTTACAGGGACTTTCTACTTAGGCTGACATTTTAAACGTACCAAACCATAGAAATTCACCAGTTATAATTAGAGTTATCTCAAGTAAATCTATCTCATGCTCAAAGGTAACTATAAGTCGCGCCCCCGCAATGCACAGTCTTTTCCTAATTTCTTTTTTACTGCAAATATTACATTGATATTTTCAAGAATGTTATCAAAGATGTCATGAGTGTGCCCAATTGTGGGGTAATTAGCAGTGCATAGCGAGAGCAAGAGTTATTGTTACCTTAAGCCACGATTTATTGTTACTTGAGATAACTCTAACTATAACTGATACATTTCTATAATTTGGTATGCTTAAAATGTGAGACTAGCTATAGTGTCCCTGTAACCTTTGACTTTTTTTCAGTGAATTTCTATGTTTTTGAACTTATAGCAAATGTATTTTCTCTATGTTAATCCAGCCGTGCGGGGCGGTGGTTGGTCATGGGGCCTGGCCTCTGGCTAGGCCCTGAGGCCAACCCCCTATAAGCACACAACCTTGCACCGTATACGGCCTTCACCTGTGCACAGTGAGATTGTCCGCAAGACCTGGCCTGCAGCCAGACCCTGCGGCCAATACCCTCCAACTACCCACACCCAAGCTGTGCACAACTTTTTGGCTGTGTGCTGCAGGAGTTGGACGTAGCTTCTCTGGGTGTGAGAGGAGGTGTGAAAGGGGGTGGCAGTTGCTGTCAGATTGTCTGTCTGGGTGTGAGAGTGCATACATTAGTGTTTTAGAGGGTGTGTCAGGGTGTGTGGTGGTCTGTAAGTGGGTGCAAGAGGGTATCAATGGGTCTTTGGGTGAGTGAATGTCTAAGTGGGTCTGTAAGTGAGTGTGTGAGTGTCTAAGTGGGTCTGTGAGTGGTTGCTTAAGTGTCTGAGTGGGTGTGTGAGTGAAAACATGTATTGTGATTAAAAGAGAGAAAGAAAGTGAGATGGAAATAGAGTTTTTTAGACTTAGAATGAGATATTTGTGTTCGATTTGAAATAAAAAGTCTATTTGTTATTTTAAAAAGACTATAGTAATATCTTTATAATAAAAGAAGGAAAAGTGAAATACGTTCAGTTGGACTTAAACCCCAAAGCTCAGTGTGAAGGTCTATGACCTACAAACTGAGCTATGTTTTTTTTAGCCCTTTATGGGCTATCTGGGACTGTGAGGGAGCCCTCAAGGGCTCACCTACTGTCCCCATATATTTATTATTTAAAAAATATAAATAAAAAGCCCCTACAGGCTACTTGGCAACACGGGGAAACCTTAAGGCTTCCCTCATAGTGCGATTGCCTCACCAAGCACAGAGCTGCTTTGATAGCATCTCCATGCTTGATGAAGTATTTTGATGGAAAGTAGATTATTGGTAAGGAGAGGTAAGTACCTACACCTAGCAATAGGCCACTAACCCCCACTATGTTCAGTTAGGTCTCAATAAATTAACCCCTGCTCAACCCTTGGTAGCTTGGCAACGAGCAGCAAGGCTTAACTTAGGAGTGTGTAAAGCATTCAAGTATCCTAATACAGTAATAAAATAAAACACAGGAAACAGTTTAAATATCCAAAACCAATTTATAAAAATAGAAAATATATTTATCACTAATTTGACTCCAAAATAAATAAAATCGGATAAGGGGACCTGAAGATATGAATTTTAAAAAATTAATGTTTTTTAGCGCTTAGAAACTAAAAGCGCCACGTGCAATATCTGGTCGCAAAGTCAAAGTTTAAAGCCAATCACGATGGGACCCTGCTCGGCTACAGCAAGTGGGAGGTCTTGATCAGAAGTTGACCTTCGGGCTTAGTCTCTTACTTGAAGATTTTCTTCAGTGGGACGGAGTCCCCAAACACCTTTCTTATTTTAAATATTTGTCCCGGGGGTGGTGATCCAGGGGCAGTGGTGGGCACGCGGCCCCCACAAATAAAGTACATTTTGACAAGGGGTGGTGGTCACCAGGGCGCAGGAGGCCACAGGCCCCCCCTGCTTATTATTACTTGAACACCACAGGAAGGTGGCGGTCCCTGGGGCAGCTTGGGGGATATGAATGGCTCATCCTTACATTAGATAACAACCCTGGGGAGGTAGCTGTCCCCGGAGCAAAGGGGGGCATAGAGGGACCCCTGTTTTTTTATACAAAACCCGCCAGGAAATGACCCACCTGGGGCATTATAGTAACGAAGTGCGGGAGCCTGTTTTTTTTTTTTTTTACTTTTTACAGTGGATCAGCTGTGACTTCGCTCGTAAAAAAAAAAGCTTTTTAGCTCTGGGGAGGGGGGGTCCCTTTGAGACCCCACCACCAGAGCTAAAGGGTCAGGGTATTCGTACCCTTGCCAATTTTCATTTAACTTTTTTTTGGGACTCAGCTGCAGTTGTGTAAGTGTTATTAGCCAATCAGATCTCTGCACAAGATCAGGAGGGGTCGCAAATCCTTCACGTCCCTAGATATACAAATTTGGATTTTCTTTAATTCCTCTAAAACTACTGAAGGGAGTTAAACTAAAACAAAAAAGCACTCTTTCTGGACCAGGTCCTACTTTCCTGCCAAATTTGTAATAATTCAGTCCAGTAGTTTTTGAGCTTTTGCTGTTCAAAATACCTATGGAAAAATGATTGGGGAAAATGTGTTTTGGGACCTCCCTCCCTTTCTCTCAGCCCTCCCTGGATGGATCATCCTGAAACATTCCAGGCAGCAGCTGACGGGACTGACAATTTCAGGTGGAAAGTTTTGTGAATGTTAATGAAGCCACTCAAAACAGATAGGCAAGTAAATAAATGCTTTTTTTATATAGAAACTAGATACTAACTATAACTACCTAGTGGCGGCCACCACTAGGAATTATATATATATATATATATATAGATATCAAAAACGAAGTTGTCCTCATGTGAAAGCGCACTCCCAACAGGTTATATAAACGGGAAGAAAAAGCAAAGCCAGCAACTCACAGTGAATTCTTTAAGCAGTTTCATTATTCCAGGCCTTAAGTTATAAAATCATCTCTGGACACGTGTTTCAAGGTCAATCCTTTCTTCAGCAGAGAAAAATATAAAAGTGTTTCACCCTCGTAGGTGCATCCAGTGCTGGAGGTGTTCCAGGCATCTCTTTCTTACTGAAAAGTCCGGCATGGCTTCAGCTAGTCTAATTACAGGCACCTGATTAGTCTCTTTAAATACCAGTCCGCCCCAGTGGGCCTCTCAAGTGAGCAGTGCATGCTGGTTGTGGTGGTCCTGCAATTTTTTTCATTTTGCCCCAAGTGGGTTGCTGGAGCCAAATGAAATAATGACCCAAAGTGCAAAACCTTTGTAGGCGAATCCAAAGTAAAATTGTCAGATTTGCTGTGAATAACCCAACCTGATTGCTCTTATGTGACAATCCATTTTTAGTCACACAGACCTGCTTCGATGTGCAGTGGTGCTGCCTTCCCGGCTGGACAGGCCGGTTAATTATCAAAAACGAAGTTGTCCTCATGTGAAAGCGCACTCCCAACAGGTTATATAAACGGGAAGAAAAAGCAAAGCCAGCAACTCACAGTGAATTCTTTAAGCAGTTTCATTATTCCAGGCCTTAAGTTATAAAATCATCTCTGGACACTTGTTTCAAGGTCAATCCTTTCTTCAGCAGAGAAAAATATAAAAGTGGTTCACCCTCGTAGGTGCAGCCAGTGCTGGAGGTGTTCCAGGCATCTCTTTCTTACTGAAAAGTCTGGCATGGCTTCAGCTTGTCTAATTACAGGCACCTGATTAGTCTCTTTAAATACCAGTCCGCCCCAGTGGGCCTCTCAAGTGAGCAGTGCATGCTGGTTGTGGTGGGCCTGCAATTTTTTCATTTTGCCCCAAGTGGGTTGCTGGAGCCAAATGAAATAATGACCCAAAGTGCAAAACCTTTGTAGGCGAATCCAAAGTAAAATTGTCAGATTTGCTGTGAATAACCCAACCTGATTGCTCTTATGTGACAATCCATTTTTAGTCACACAGACCTGCTTCGATGTGCAGTGGTGCTGCCTTCCCGGCTGGACAGGCCGGTTAATTATCAAAAACGAAGTTGTCCTTTTGTGAAAGCGCACTCCCAACAGGTTATATAAACGGGAATTAAAAGCAAAGCCAGCAACTCACAGTGAATTCTTTAAGCAGTTTCATTATTCCAGGCCTTAAGTTATAAAATCATCTCTGGACACGTGTTTCAAGGTCAATCCTTTCTTCAGCAGAGAAAAATATAAAAGTGTTTCACCCTCGTAGGTGCAGCCAGTGCTGGAGGTGTTCCAGGCATCTCTTTCTTACTGAAAAGTCTGGCATATGTGTGTATATATATGTGTGTGTGTGTATATATATGCATTTACATATATACATATATATTAGATTAGATAGATAGATAGATAGATAGATAGATAGATAGATAGATAGATAGATAGATAGATAGATAGATAGATAGATAGATAGATAGATAGAGCAGTACTCCTCAAAGTTGTTTAACAATCTAAATTTGGACATCAGGCTCAAAAAACATTGCAGACCACTGAGGTGCATTGCAATGATGTGCAGATAGAGGACGTTTTCAAAAGAGTCTGGGTGCCCAATGCTTGTATTCAGTGAGGAAGATAATAGGAAGAGAGCACAAACTAAGAATGCCTACTTTTTCCATCAGATGGATATCAATTGCAAGAAGATGCAATTTAATACAAGTGAGAACGGTGTAAGAAAAGTAATTGTAAGGCAAAGCTTCACCCTTGTGATTTAGTGACTCAATTTTAAGCATTGAAAATGTCTGGCTCTTTATGACCAACCCCTTTGCTGCTCTTCTTGATTTGGTAATCAATTTTACATTTTAAGTTTTTTTCATTTTGTGTCTTTTTTTTGGTTTGTCCTTTGATTGCTGGTGGACTAGGATGGAAAGCATTTTAAATTTGTATGTGTATTGATTATTAAAGAGTGAGTTTCAATTTGTTACTTAGATAATTAAATATGTATATTTTTAGTTATATAATTCAAACTGTCAAAAATATGATGTTTTACTTATTAATTAGCCAATTCGGATGAATGTGAACATAATTAATTGTTTTATTATTTTGGATATAAATTAATTATATTATGTCACCCCGAAACTTTGTAGGTAGCAGCTGACTGGACTGGCAATTTGTTGTGGAAAGTTTTATGAAGATTCATCAAACCGCGTCAAAGATATAGACAAGTAAATAAACGCTTTTTATATAGAAACTAGATACTAACTATAGCTAGCTAGTGGCGGCCGCCACTATGTAATATATGTATATATATGTATATATTATCTATATATATATATATTTATAGATAGATAGATTTTTTTTGTTCCAAAAACACCCGAGTTCCGGAGCTGTTACTGTGGTGGTTGTGTAGTTCTCCGGCAGAAATAGTATGCAATTCTATGGTCTATTTTGACATTAGGGGCTACTTTTATATGGATTCATGCATTGTTTAGATGTATTGTTAAACCATAACCGGGAGAGTGGGTCATTCGGGAGTTCCTGTTCCGGTAACATGTAGTAATATCTTCTATTGCATTGCTCAGCTAAATATGTTGAAAGTGACGTTTTAGATCTGTGCAAATTATATCATTTTCAAGCACATATTTTTAATAGCGTTGGTGTTAATGTAATTGCTTTTCTTTTTTAATTCTTTTTGAATGACTTTCTCTCAATATTTTTGTGTCTCAATTATGGCGGTTCATTTAGACCACAACAACAATGGGTGTTCACTGTTTGTCTTTTATTTATGTTTGCACTGTGAAATTGTTTATAATACCTTTGTCAGTTTCTGACTCCTTGGACGAGAAGTCCATTGTTTGAGTAAAGCACATTGGCAGATTCTAACTTTGGAGTGTCTGTGTCTTCTTTTCAAGTGAGGACATTTTGGCTATATATATATACATAGATATATAGATATATGTGGATATAGCTATAGATATATATATATAGATCTATATATCGATAGACATGTGTAGATATATAGATGGATATTCATATATATATATATATATATATATATATATATATATATATATATATATATATATATATCCTTTCAGATTTTGCCCTCGAAGCGAAAACGCACTCACAGACAAGTAATTATTATTTATTTCAGCTTAAATCCGACTTGTAACAAAGGGAGCATTCTGTCTCTTCCTGACGCGTTTCAGGCCATCACAGCCCTTGTTCACAGGATCACAAGTGTGAAATCTGCACCTTCGTTGTTCTGAAACTAAAACCTCATGCAAATTACGATTATTGCTCTCCGGTGTGCCTCACAATGAGTCATTGGATATGCATGCTGGGATTCCAAGTTCAGCAACGTTAGTCCTTTCCCTCTAGTGGGTGTGCCTAGGTCACACTTAATTTACACACAGTTAAAACCCTGCCATGGGTTTCCCAATTTTAAAAGTCAGATGCAATACATTTTTTCATTGCTGTACCTGTTGTCCTGCAATCCGGTTTTTCTCAACTTCCAAAACCGAGCAGGCCCATAAATCACATCACTATGGCGGTGCAGTCTTCCTGGCTGGGCTGCCAGAATATATCCTTTCAGATTTTGCCCTCGAAGCGAAAACGCACTCACAGACAGGTAATTATTATTTATTTCAGCTTAAATCCGACTTGTAACAAAGGGAGCATTCTGTCTCTTCCTGACGCGTTTCAGGCCATCACAGCCCTTGTTCACAGGATCACAAGTGTGAAATCTGCACCTTCGTTGTTCTGAAACTAAAACCTCATGCAAATTACGATTATTGCTCTCCGGTGAGCCTCACAATGAGTCATTGGATATGCATGCTGGGATTCCAAGTTCAGCAACGTTAGTCCTTTCCCTCTAGGATGCATGAGATTTAAGTTTCAGAACAACGAAGGTGCAGATTTCACACTTTTGATCCTGTGAACAAGGGCTGTGATGGCCCGAAACGCGTCAGGAAGAGACAGAATGCTCCCTTTGTTAAAAGTCGGATTTAAGCTGTAAATAAATAATTACCTGTCTGTGAGTGCGTTTTCGCTTCGAGGGCAAAATCTGAAAGGATATATATATATATATATATATATATATATATATATATATATATATATGTATATATAGATAGATAGATATAAATATCTATCTATCTATATATATATATATATATATAGCTTGGAATGTAAGGTACATCATGAAGCATGCAGTATCAATGATTCAATCTGAAGCTCCTTATAAACAATATGGTGTAATCCAGTGACTATTCATGCAACGAAAGTTTTGTGGTGGGCCATCAAGCCAGGAGAGTCCAAATGTGCAAAATCTCCATGCATTTTCCATTGACTTATTTAACAAGTGTTACGACAAAAACTGCTGAATAGAATTACAACAAATTTGGCAGGAAACTAGATCCTGGTCTGCAGATTGTACTTTTTGGTATTTGGTGTAAATCTGTTCTGTAGCTTTTTAGAAGTTAATGGTCAAAATATTTGGATATCTGGATGGTTGGATCCGAAAGAGGCTCGAGACACTCTTGTGGGAGCGTAATTTTAAAAATGGAGCGGTCTAATTGGCCAAGGGAGTTTTTTCCCTTGGGCCACTTAGCTCACAATGGAATAAGACTTCAGTGGAACACGCACTTATTGGATGTCAGCAACATCAGAAAAATGTTGATGGCAACTATTACAGGACACAGACCCCAGTCCTGAAAACATAAATTAAAAAAAATGCAAGGGGATGGGGTAGGGATGCCATGACCCACTTGGCCCCTAGGGGAGACCCAGAGGGGCGCTACCCGGGCCAAAATAAAAAAAAAGATAAGCAGTTTTTGCTGCAATCTAGCAGGATGGGAAAAAAATTAAATCATGTCCCAGGGTTGGTTTCATTAATTAAGTGGAGAGGGGTAGCCAGCCCCCCTTCCTGAGGCAGTATAGGCCCCCAGGAGCCCACCATCAAGGACGCATTTAATAAGGGAATGGGACACAAACTCCCCTCCCTGAGCCATTAGATGACCCAGGGAGCCCACACTGGGGATGAAATCTTTTTAAAAAGGGGAAGGGGGCCACACTGCCACCCTTCCCAAGCCATTACATGCCCCAGGGAGGCTACCTCTGCTGCCTAAATTAACCAAATAAAAGGAGAAAAATAAATATCTATCTATCTATATATATATATATATATATAGCTTGGAATGTAAGGTACATCATGAAGCATGCAGTATCAATGATTCAATCTGAAGCTCCTTATAAACAATATGGTGTAATCCAGAAAGGTCACATGGCCTCCTCCCCAAACCATTATAGGCCCCAAGGAGCTCACCGTATGGCCACCGTTTACCAAAAAAGGTGTGTGGGGCTGCACAGCCCCCTACTCGAGCTTTGAGAAGGCCCTGGGCATCCCATCCCCCAGGGCCGCTAAATTTACAAAAAGTTAAGGAGCTATGTGCCCCCCCCTCCAAGAGCCTTTTTTGGCCCAGGGGATGCCATAAGACAGGCCAGTTCACTTGCTATGTTCTGGGGAGCCCAACCCCCAGTAGTTTCCCTAACTTCCTGTGTGAACAGGGAAACTGGTATTTGTGCTCATCTGGTAAGAGCATTTTCAAAACCCCTGTCAAACGAGAGCAAACACAAAGGGCATGATTTAAGAAAAGTGGCGCTGCATTCAATGCAGCACAATTTTTCTTTCACCCTTTCACCCTTTAGCAACCCCCTACCGCCACCGTGTGTGGGCCATGCTTAATATACAGCACCCGTGGCACAGGGTAGGGGCAATGGCACTGAATTGTTTGATGCTATTGTAGTATTAGTGCCAACATTTTGGCGCTTACTTTGCACAGTACATGTGGGGCCATTGAAACCAATGGTGTGCCCCTTTTTAACGCCTGCTCTGTGCAGGTGTTAAAAGTAGCCGTAAAAAATGACTCAGTTGAATCTCTCAAATTCCACTGAGTTATTTTTGCAGTTCCCCTAATGGGAGAACATCCCCCTTGCATATATTATGCCTGGAACAAGGGGTTACAAAGTGGCACAATGCATGCATTGCGCCACTTTGTAATTAGAACGCAGGGATTTTGGCCTCGTTGGGTCACATTAGTGTGAAAGAATTATGCTAATGTGGTGCATGGGCTGCTGGGCCCCTTAAAAGTGTTCTGCTAGTGGGCGGGAACTGTAAAAATGCTCCCACTGGCTAGCAGCAGACTTGCATTCTGTTTCCCTGCCCTTCCAGGTGGGACCACTATCTTAATCTATTTCCCTGACCCCATTCCCCACGGTCCACAGTCATTAAAGATGGATGCCCTGGTGCCCACCCAGGACACTCACAATCCACAATGTTGGGGACTGTGGGGGAGCACTAGGTCCCCGGAGGCCCCATTCATGCATAAAGCGAGACCCAGCATTGCTCCTGCTTGCAGGGAGCAGCTAATTTTGCTGCTTCCTTCAAGAAGGATCAATATCTTGAAGTGTGTTTGCTCCCGCATGGCTGGAGATTCAAAAATGCTCCCTCCAGGCAGGAACAGACAAAGGATTCCCTGCCCACAGTGTTGGGGGCAGCAAAACCTCTGTGTCCTGAGATGGGCTCCTGGGACACAGCTAGTGAGCTGTCACAAAATCACTGTTCACATGAAACTCATTTAAATAATAGCAAATACTGCAGGAAGTACTGCATCAAATTAAATGTGTACAGGATAATCATTTGACGACAGTATTCTTTCTGTCAGACATGAATCCATTGGTAACACAAGCAACCAGTAATATAGGGTAGGCTATTAGGTACATTTATTCATAAATAAAAAAAGAAAACAATATTTAGCAGTAGGGCAAAAGGAACATAGTGATTTTTGCACCCCAAGTGAATTGCAACCAACACCGAGAACAGAAGGTAACATCCAATTCATGAATAACTGGTGTATGGTAAACTGTTTCGAGACAGCCCTGGTACTTAAAAACACAGGGGCATATTTACAAGAAAGTGGCACATCGGTCCTGATGCACCACTTCTCTTGCGTTGCCCTTGCCCCACCTAATGACACCATGGTTGCAGCATATTTACAATATGGCACACGAAGGCAGTCGTTACCACAACAGTGCCATAATTTTTTATGCTGTTGTGGCACTTTGCTGCACTAGTGTCAAAAATGTTGATGCTAGTGCAGCACAACACCGGGAGGCCCATTGATTTTAATGGATGCATCATTTTAATGCCTGATTTGAGCAAAATGGCTCATTTATCTAGTAAATTTCACTGCGCCATTTTTTCTGGCCCATGGGCATGGAAAGGCCCCCCTTGTATGCATTATGCCTAGCGCAGGCAGAATGTGGTACAAGGGGTTGCAAAGTGGCACAATGGATGCATTGTACCATTTTGTAAATATTGTGTGGAGTAATGGCCAACTTAATGGCGCCTTATATCATAAAAATTATGCTAAGGCAGTGTTAAGGCAGCACAAGGGGTATGCCTGAGAGTATCAACACTGGAAAGTTCCTATGTCAAAGGAACAACACCAAGGCCTGTTTTCATATAATGTCGACAATGTTTCAACCCATTTCTTGATACCAGGGTCTCATCAGGACTGAAGGAATAACCTGGAGAACTATTGTGAAAAATAAATAAAGATAAGCCAAATAAATAAAAAAAAGGTCTTATGTAATTGTGAAGGTGAGCTGCATTGGAAGGAGCAAGATGATTTACACTGGTTGCTAACCTTAATAGGTATCCGTCACATGTAGCCACCCAACATCAGGTGCCTGTAGAGAAAAGGACAATGTTTCAATAGTCCAGTACTCACAAGGATATAATAATTCATATGACTGAGGGTCAAATGCAGCTTTCCCATATGTAGAAAACACCAATATGTAAGAATGGGAATGTTGCTCACAGTCGGCTGAGGCAATGTCAAGTTCACAGTAAAATAAAAAAACTATAATACTTATTATTCATCAGCAGGAAAAGGCTCCATGCATAATATATTCAATTAGGTACACAGGGCATCCTAATACTTAAGTGCTTAACCGTGAGAATGGAATGTGGCAGCTGATTGACAATGGAGGAACTTGTTAGATGCACAGCGTGTGCAAATAGCTGCCTCCCAATCAAAGACGTGCAGACAGAGCAGACCACTTGTCTGGCTCATCCTTTGAATAGAAAAGCAGTGAGACCTGTGTAGCACTGCATCATCAAGGGGTAGCGGGGGCTAGGAAGGCCAAGAAAGTTGGCACCATATCATGATGAAACAAGCCTTTGTAATGCAACAGGTCTCATATTTACTTGAGTTGGAGCTATTGGCATTGTGAATGCAAAAGTGGACTTTTTTTGTCACATTAATTGGTCAAACCTGCTTCATATTTTGGTCCTTTCTGACATATAATTCAAGTGGCCCTGCATAAAACTAAAGGGCTAGTAAGCCTACTTGAATATTTTTTTAAGTACACCCTTAAAACACAAAGTATTCCCAGGTGCAAAACATATTTACTTGGCAGTTGGTATAGGCAACATTGCCTGTGGGGGCAATGAATAAATAATTATACTCCAAGAGTATGTACTTACTGGATCCCTGTCCCTTTACTGCAGTCTGGGGAGTCGAGCAAAACGCCCATGATTTTTCACATGATTGAGGAGAGCCACCTCACATGATATTAATGATCTTCAGTCAGTCTTGAACTGAAATATCAGTTATAAAATATTGACCATTGTTCAGCATAATCAATTGTAAGTTCTCCTCGAGTTTTATAAATGCACTCACACACATCTCCAGTTTCACAGACTCAAAAATGTGTAGTTCATCTAGTCAGGTTTCTGCTTTGTATTCACAGCTTGTATCATGCTATAAAAATAAAACTACCAGTCACAGAAGGCAAAGCAGAAACATAAACTAAATGAGCGAGTCATGCATCAAACTAGGGAACTGGACAACTTTACAAATACTACTCCAAGGGCTGGTTTCCATCTTGAATCACATGATAAAAATAAATCTACAAGTCCCAGAATGAATATGTGTGCTGTAATGAGCATGTACTAAGCAGATCAGAGTGCATATAATATAAAAATGTCAAAGAAACTCTGGCAATTAATATTCTTTCTGGATAGAGAACTAGGGTTAGCATGCCTACTGCAAAGGACATGTACTAAGCAGATCAGCATGCATATAATGTAAAAATGTCAAAATAACTCTGGCAATTAATGTTCTTTCTAGATAGAGAACATACTTTTGACTAATGGAAGCTTGGACTCAGAGGGTTAATGTTCTTTCTGAAGAGAGAACATACTTTTTTGTCTAGTGGAAGCTTGGATTCATTATAACGTAGCGCAGAGGGCTAATGTTCTTTCTGGAGAGTGAATGTACTTTTGTCTAGTGGAAGCTTTTAGTTATCATAAGCTAGTGTAGAGAGATAATGTGACTGCTGCAAAGAACTTGTGCTAGGCAAATCACAAAGTGCATGTAATGTAAAAATGTCAACTTAACTCGGGAGATTTCTGTTCTTTCTGGAGAGAGAACATACTTTTGTCTAGTGGAAGCTTGGAGTTATCATAAGGTAGTGTACAGGGTTAATGTGCCTGCTGCAAAGAACTTGTGCTAGGGAAATCACAAAGTGCCCATACTGTAAAAATGTCAAAATATATTTGGCCATTTGTGTTCTTTCTGGAGAGAGATTATACTTTTGTCTAGTGGAAACTGGGAGTCATCATAAGGTAGCACAGAGGATTAATATGCCTGCTGCAAAAACATGTACTAAGCAGGTCAGAGTGCATATAATGTAAAAATTTCAAAATAGCTCTGGCGATTAATGTTCTTTCTGGAGAGAGTACATACTTCTGTTTAATGGAAGCTTGGACTCATTATAAGGTAGTGCAAAGGGTTAATGCTCTTTCTAGAGAGAGAACGTACTTTTGTCTAGTGAAAGCTTGGACTCATCATAATGTAGTGCAGAGGGTTAATGTGCCTGATGCAAAGAACGTGTACTAGGCAAATCACAGAGTGCATATAAAGTAAAAATTTCAAAAGAAGTCTGTCAATTTATTTTCTTTATGGAGAAAGAATCTACTTTTGTTTAGTGGAAACTTGGAGTCATCATAAGGTAGCGCACAGGGTTAATGTGCCTGCTGCAAAGAACGTGTATTAGGCAAATCACAAAGTGTATGTAATGTAAAAATGTCAAAAGAAGCCTGGAGATTAATGTTGTTTCTGAAGAGAAAACATACTTCTGTCTAGTGTAAGCTTGGAGTCATTATATGGTAACACACAGGGTTAATATGCCTGCTGTAAAGAACGTGTACTAAGCAGATCAGAGTGCATATAATGTAAAAACAATATTACCGATTGAGTTTGCGCTCTGAGGACTGTGAGTGCTTTGGTAGCCACTGAGCACAGACAGAAGAAAAAAGTAGTTTGCCCACGCTGAAGTATGTCTGCAATGGTGCAATGATCCCTGTAACAGGGTCGGTGTCCAAGGAGGTAACCAAACTGCCCCAAGGTGGGACAAACATAACGCATTTACCAATCACATCAAGTGATTTTTAAAAGGCAAGCCCACAAATGAATGAAAGTGATGGGCATGAGCTGGGCGTGGTTAAAAGCCCACAATACTTACAACAGGTCAAAGTGCTTGCGCGCTCAACCTAAAAAGGTTTGCAGCCACCAATGGTCTAAAAGCATGTGCTGAAAAGAGTCAAATTACCAAAAAAGACGATGCCCAATGTATAGCAAAAAAAACAAGGAACCAACCCATTTTTTTATAAAATTATTTTGTATGTAGAAACGAAGTGTGTATTCGAACTGTCAACCCATGGTGTAGCAGCATTTGTGCAGCTGAAAGGAGCCATCACTAACATGACAGTACTCCTGAAAGGACCAACTTAAGGTCTGGCAATATCATCAAATAGTGTAGCGGTGTTTAACTCAGATGGCATTCAGCAGAAAGAAACCTGTACAGAAAGGATTATTGCACTTCAAAAATGCAGTTTTGCACTAAAACGTTTAGCACCAGCTTGCGCCATTCCGGAGCACCAGCCGGGTTCCATATTTATAGAATGGCGCAAGCCAGTGGAAACGGTGGGCTGGCGTAAAAAAAAAAATACGTTAGCCTGGTGGGGCTGGCGGTATGGGAGAAGGGGGTTTTGCCCCCCAAAAATGACGTTAGACTGGTTAGAGTAAAAAAAGATGACTCTAACCAGCCCAGCGTCATTTTCTGACGCAAAGCCATCCATACCCCATGACTCCTGTCTTAGAAAAGATAGGAGTCATGCCCACCACCCCAATGGCCAGCACAGGGGACCAGTGTCCCCTGGACATGGCCATTGCACCATGTACCATGCAGGGGGCCCCAAGTTTGGCCCCCAATGGCAGTTTAATTTTAAAAAACATTACTTACCAATACTTACCTGGGTTGGGGTCACCATCCTCCAGTGTCCCCCTGGTGTGGGTGGGGGTGTTCCTGAGGCTTGAGGAGGG
This sequence comes from Pleurodeles waltl, assembly GCF_031143425.1. Taxonomy (NCBI): domain Eukaryota; kingdom Metazoa; phylum Chordata; class Amphibia; order Caudata; family Salamandridae; genus Pleurodeles; species Pleurodeles waltl. The sequence continues at coordinate 818,840,118 of NC_090442.1, forward strand.
CACCTGTGGACCCATTCCATAGTGTTTAACCATGGAAATGGGTCCACAGGGCCCCTAACGCCTGGCCTGACCCAGGTGTTAAATAATAGTGCAAAGCAAGCTTTGCACCATTATTTAGCCCCTCCTCCCACCCGTGTGCCATTTTAACATGGGGATAAAAATGGGGCTATGGGGTTAGCACCATTTTTTAGATGGGAATGCCTACCTTGCATCTCATTGACACAAGGTAGGTTCACGCATCTAAAAAATTGTGAAAACTCCAATATTTTGACGTTAGACGGGTCTAACGTCAAAATACAAATATGGAGTTGGTTTTGCGCCAAATTTGCGTCAATAAAATGATGCAAATTTGGCACAAATGGGGTATAAATATGCCCCTTAGTATTTTAACACTCATAACTTTAACACTACTTACATTATTTACACTTACTATCAATAATTAGCATTAACACCTCCTAATCTACATCCCTCCCACATTACATCTAAATTCATTCACCCACTTTCATGCTATATCTGTTTCAAGTACCACATTCCACTCCACACCACTGCACTCTAAATCACTCCACTCTACACTAATATACTGTATTCCACTCTGCTCCACATGACTTCACTATGCACCACTGTACACTAATCCAATGTGTGCTTCTCCACTATACTCCACTCCACTCTATACTATTCCAGTCTGTGCCACTACACTGTATGCTATTACATTCTCTGTTCCAAGACACTTCGGTCTCCACCATTTCACTGTACACTCCTTCACTGTACGCTACTCCAATCTATGACGTTCCACTTTGTGTAACTCCACGCCAGGCCATTCCACTATAGGCTATTCCACTGTTTGCAACTCCACTGTACCACACTCCACTCTATGACCCTCCACTCTACACCACTCCACTGCACGCTATTACACTATATGCCATTCAAGTCCAATCCACTGTATGCCTCTACACTCTATGCCAATCCACTCTACGCTATTCCATTGTATGCAACTTCACTCTACGGCACACTACTTTATGCCATTTCCCTCTATGCCATTCCACTTTACACTGTTTGACTGTATATAACTACATTCTATGCCTTGTGATTTTTATGCCTGTCAGCCACTGTGTCAAGTGACATCTGCTAGCCTCCGTGATAACCAGACCATGCTTTGGGTCTATCTATTCAACATGAAATATGAGACATAAATATATCTGCACAATGGAATGGTTTGTAGAGTTATAATGATCCACACCTGTTTAGGTTTCAACTACACAAACCTTTAACTCGCAATAGGCAAATCTATTGTTCAAATTTATTGCATATATTAAGAGTGGGCTTTGGATCAGCTGCTTGCTCAAGATTGGATTGCTTGGTTGTCTGTCTTTGATGTCCACTTCTCATTCAATATCTTTCTTCTCTACTCTTGCATCTGTCCCACCCAGGAGCATTTTGGTCACACTGCTCTGACTGGCCAAAATGTATCCTTCCACTGGCTACCTGAAGCATCTCTTTTTTATTTCACAAATACTACTCCATGAAGGGCATACATTTCCTAGCTCTCCATTGCCAAGCCACCTATACATTCTTCATGTATAAATTCTGCCTCAGGATGGCTAGTACCCTCTCCCTCTGCCTCTCTCCTGCTTTGCCAATAAAAGGCCCAGCAGTTGGGCGGGGATCTTCTTCATCCCTGCCCCATCTCCTCTGATGAATTTTATGTAGAAAGGATGTGTTTTTCTGCTACTTTCTTTTAAAAAAATGTTTATCTTCAGAATAGAGTTGAGCCCGAGCATGACCATATGTATCATGGTATCTCATTTTCGTTTTTGTATATGGGACATATGACCTCTTTACGGCAATCCTCTTTCTTCTTCATTTGCCTCTCATCTCTCTCTGTAACCCTTCTCCTCTTTATTCTCCTGTCTCGCACCCTTCCTCCACTTTATGCATCTCGAGTAAATGAGTAAATTAATGCTGTGTCATGCACTATAGTGCAAGATTGTGTGTGTGGTGTAAAGAATTGGTGCATACTGGTTAGGTACCCTTCCAGTAAAAAATATAATGCTTAGACATGGATTAAGGGGCCGACTACGAGGTGGCAGTCTGACCATCATAGCTGTGACAGTCCGACCACCATATTACAAGGTTGCCGGGTAGACCCGCCAACTGACTGCCGTCTCCTCCAGGATCCAAGATCCTGACGGGGAGACGGCGGTCTTGGTTGTAATCAGCCAGGGTGGCACTGACTTCAGCTGATTACAACCTTGTTCTCCACCAGCCCTTTCATGGCAGTCTTTCTGCCATGTAAAGGCTGGCAGAGAGCAAGCACAGGGGGACACATGGGGGCCTCTGAAATGCCCATGGCTGCGTGATGGGCAGAGAAGGGCGTATCTGTGCCCAGCACTCTTGCAGACAGTGAGCATTTCAAGGGTGCTGTGCACCCTGCGTGCAGCAGCATTGCCACTGGCTCAGTTATGAGCTGGGAACAATGCTGCTGTACCTTTCCCACTGAGCTGACCGGCTGGAACCTTGGTTCCTGCTGGTCAGCCCAGTGGGAAAGTTGGAATAGTCCCAGTGGGAAGACCTCTGGGACTATGGTGGTCTTCCCATCACTGAGCTGGCAGGCCGACGGTTGACCTGACAGCCTTGTAATGAGGCCCTAAAACATTTTCAAGTGTATTTGTCTCCAGGACAACATAGCATACAAAGAAAGTTGAAAATGTGTGAAGAAAAGAAAACTTGTCTCCAATGTAACACGAGCCTCAAGGAGGCCCATTGACCACCCCTAGACTCAAAGTAGCCCAAAGCAAGGAACAGCACTAGTTTGCATTAGCTTGGGGTGACATTTCAGCACAAAACAGGTTTTGCATTGGAAAGTAAACCTAGTTCAACACTTTGTGCCAGTTTGTCTGACTTTTGTGACACAAACCTGTGAAAGTTTTAGTAATTCTGAACTAAAATATGGCCCTCATAATGACCATGATGGTCTTTTGACCGCCAGGGTTAATGTGGTGATATCACTGCCAACAGGCTGACGGTGTATACCGCCACATTATGAGTATGGCGAGTTGGCTGCTGCCAACCCGCCACATGTCCACTCATACCACCATGGCGGTATGAACCTCTGGGCCAGAGATGTACATCTCTGACCTGGCGGTCCACAGTAGACTGCTGGCAGCATTATGCGCATTCACTCGCACGCATAAGACCACGCATACACCACAACACTCACAGTCGCATTCACACTCGCATATACACACATTCATACACACACAAACACCCCACACTCACACACAACACCCCCCACCATGCCGCCCCCATCCCCTGTTGGACACCCGACATACCTTGTCCGGCTAGGAGGTCATCCAGCAGGGAATGGGAAGGGGTGCTGCTAACGCCGGCAGCGCCCCACCAGCAGGACACCACCAGGCCGTATTAATGGTCTTAATACAGCTGATGGCGTCCTTCTGGCGGGGCGGGGCGGTGCAGGTGGTAGCATCTCCAAGTGCGCCACCGTCCGCCATCATGGTTACTGCTGGATTTCTGCCCAAAGTGTGGCGGAAATCTGGAAATAACCATAATATGGCAGTCTGAAGACTGCCAGCACTGGCGGTCTTCTGGCGCCCGTGGCTTTGGCGGTCTCAGAAATACAATTACTACCCTGTGTTTCCGAGCCTTACAGTCAGCCAATTATGCACTTTTCGTGTTTAGCGATGGCAGTGAATTTGTAAATGACACGCACTCTTGTATGTTAAGTTTTACAGCGTTGGCCACCTCAGGGGTCTACTTGAGTGAGGGAACCAACTGACCACGTCTGCTCGGCCGCGCAATCTTTATTGACATAAACCGTGTGACCACGGGCTCACACCAAAAGGGGTAAACCCCACAGGGGTGTACTAAAAACACCCCTTGCTCAAGGACCTCATATGGTAGTTAACACGACCAGTGAAATCACTGGCACTACACTATAGAAATAACTCGAAGATTTTTCTAGATAATGTAAGCTCTAAAGACCCTCCCCCCACCAAAAAAAAAAAATCACCTCTGCCCGTCGCAGCACAGAAAACCGAATCAAGATGCGGCCCAAAAACGTACATAGTTTTATGTCTTCATTCTACACAAATTGGCATACCACTAACGTTAATCTCGAGGAAAATCATAAAGCATTCTAATCCTATTGGCTTTTGCATCGACTTGTATCTGGCAAAATAAAGCAGGAAAATACCCGCCAACAAGCAGGAAGTCTACTTCCGCACAGAGGCTCCGATTACCTTCAAGACAATAAAATAACCTTTTAAGGCCCGTATAAAAACATTTAATGTAAACACGGAACACATTTAGTACAAGTTTTTTTTCATTTTAATTCAAAAAGTCAGTCATCAACTACAGCAGAGCACTTAATATAATGCTCAATTGAGAGCGCAATGAATGTAATTAGAATTGTGAAGTCGGCATAATATCTTTAGTCTGTTACTTATTGAAGGTCTTCCGTAAAACCTGGTCAAGTTAACATAATGGCGGACCACAGGTCATGAAATGTGTAACTGACACTTACCGTACATTCATTTCAAGGAAGGAAGGTAATTTGAGTATGAAACAACTGTTGCTGACTTAATGAGCTTCAAAATCGTTGCAAAAGCGAAATAAAGTCATTTTACACTGACGTTAATCTCCTAAATGGGAGCCTTATTGCAGAGTCTTCTCTACAATGGAATATTTTTATCCCCCTACCAGAAAACAATCAAGAAGAGCTAGTGAGAGCAAGGTCTAATTAACATAAAGAAATAAGGAAATTCTGCGCGATTTACATAATAACATAGATTTTATCTAATCGCTTGCAAAAATCAGGAAAATTGTGTGACAAATTACTTACAATGCCCAAAAGCATTCAGTATACTGTGTGATTAAAACCTCTAGTCTTTCCTGCATCAAATTCCTGCGAAAAATTCTCTGCATTGCTGTCGTCCTTTCAAGAGTTCGTACAGTTCTGTTCAGTATTTTTATACACAGGGCTGCCCCCTATATGAACAAAGATTAGCTGTATGTAATGGTGCTCAATTTGTTTCATCCCAAAAGGACATAATAGAACAAAGACCATGAATCTGAGAACAGTTGAGTTAGGTTAAGGTTTATAACCAATAGCAGAAAGACAGTGGCCCATATTTATACATTTTTAGCACCGCACTTGCGCAGTTTTTTGACGCAAAAAACGGCACAAACGTACAAAATACAATTGTATTTTGCAGGTTTGCGCCACGTTTGTGTCAAAAAATGACATAAATGCGGCGCTAAAAAAGTATAAATATGGGCCAGTGTGTCCTGACACCTCCAATTCTACAAGAATATCATATGATGAATGCATCACATCTTGCTGTGTTTACAGTCCAACTGTTTCTGTTCTCTCGATATATTTGGAATTGATTTGTAGTAGAATTTTTTGGAGGTGTGGATCATTTGTTGCGCAAGGACATCTTTCCAACTACTTCGGGATTCCATATTTGGCCAGTAACTGATGTTACCATCAGAATCAGGGTCTCTGAGTAATGCAGTAGTAGCCAAGAATTTCCGAGCCATACTCGTCATATTAAATCTTGTGGGTTCTGTGCTTCAAAAATAGTCTGGAACTATGGAACTAAGGGCTAGATTTACATGGCCCTGATGCCACCAGAACGTCACTTTTTGCATTCTGCAGCACACATAGAAGAAGCAAAATGCCATGGATGCCTTCCTGCACATAAACAATCATACCCCTCAACCCAGACAACCTTGCACTATGGTGCAGGGATGCCTGAGTTAACGCAGGCTGCTTAATTTAGTGCTGGTGCAGAGGAAAATGCAGGGGTGCACTGTGTTCTTGTAAATAGGTGCATCCATGCATTTCAAAACTGGAGCAGTGCAGCACTGCTAGTTTTGGTGCAGCACCACACTGCACCAGTTTCAAGTAAATCTTGTCCTAACTTTGGAACCTAAGGCCAGATTTACAAGGCCTTAGCGCCACCAGAGCGTGACTTTTCGTGAAGCTCCAGTGGCGCTGTGCAGTTTTTGTGGCTTAACATCTCCTTGCAAATGTAGGCTCCTTCGATGCAGTTTTCTGGGTCAGAGGTGCTTGCAATGGGTGATGCAGTGGGCATTCACCGCAACACCCATTCCTTTTGATGCTCCCACAGATTTACAAGAAGGCGTACATCTGTGGCATCTCCGAAAACTAACTCCACCCAATGGGTGGCATTAGCATGCCACCAAGAGGAATAATACTTTTATTCTGCCTCATTTTTCCTTTTTCTACATGTGCTGCATTCTGCAGCACAAAGAAGGAGCAAAAGGCAGTGAATGATTGTTTATGTGCAGGAAGGTGTGCCTTCCTGCACATAAAAAATCATTCAAAAATGATGATTTGGTTCTTCTATGTGCGCTGCATTCTGCAGCACACATAGAAATGCCAGTTCACCATTCTCGATTGTTTATGTGCAGGAAGAGACACCTTCCTGCACATAAACAATCACACCCCTTAAAGCAGACACCCTTTCAAGGATGTATGCGTTGGTGCAGGCTGCCTAATTTAGTGCCGTCTCAGGGGGAAACGCAGGATTGTGCTATATTCTTGTAAATACTGTGCATCTCTGCATCCTGCATTTCAAAACTGGTGCAGCGCGGCGCTGCTAAATTTGGCACAGCACCGCGCAGCACCAGTTTCTTGTAAATCGGGCCCTTAGTGTGGAAACACCAGCAATTCTTTATAGTGTAACACTTGCAATTCCAGAGTAATTTTGAGCCTAGAAATTCCAAATCAACCCTGTATCAATAATCACAGGAGTGACATTACCACAATGGAATAACCAATTTAGTTATAATGAGGACTTTAAGAGTTAAAATCAGTGTGGGAATACAATGGAGGTAGTTCTGTATGATCATCGTCATAATAAATTTTTCTAATTGATAAACTATAATTCTCTCCTAAAAGAGCTTTTGGCAGAATGTGAAATAAAAAAAAGTTCAAAGGTAAGTGAAATTTGAAAAAGGGTAGGTGAACCTCAAGTAGAAATTTACCCTTGCACCAGCACCCGAAACTTTGCGTGTGACACGAACAGAGATGCTAGAAAATGATGTATATCATGAAAAGAGAGAAGCTTTGTTTGACACGCTTTACTCCAATGCCATTTTCTGCCATGCCAAAGTGCTGGCTGAGCAGAACAAAGTACCACTATGAACTCTCACCTGGAGATGTCGGCTGTCAAGCACAACTGAATACTACAGGTGAATGTCCAGCCCCAAATGAGAATTTAGGAGAGGTTTGGACCCATAATTACTAATTTGTCCAGGATTATTTTCATTTTGTAGTAGAATCTCATGGTGCAACTCTGAAGGACCTGGATTTTCCTCACCCCTGGACTTACCAGACCCCACCACCACACCCACAGAGGAGGGGCAGGGGAATGCAGCCCAATTAATGGGCCAGTCATGTTTTATGAAGTCAGATGATGACAATCTGAAGAATAGGTAGACATGAACTCTTCAAATCATGGCACAGATTTACAAGAAACTGGCACAGTGTGGTGCTGCATCAAAATTAGCAACAACACACTGCAGCAGCTTTGAAACACAGAGAGGTGCTGTATTTACAAGAATAAGGCACACCTATGCGCGCCCCCCTGCGCCAACGCTAAATTAAGCAGCCAGTGCCAATGCAGGCATCCTTGCACCATAGTGCAAGGATGTCTGTGTTGAGGAGTGTGTCCCTTACTGCACATAAATCATCATCCATGGCATTTTGCTTCTTCTATGTGTGCTGCAGAATGCAGCACACATACAAAAAGCAAAAAAAACAAGGAGGAATAAAATAATTCATCCTCGATGTGGTGTGGTGTTAGATTTTGACGCAGCCTTAGTTTTACTAATGCTTGCAAATCTGGGGCAGCATCAAAAGCAATGGATGTTGCGATGGAACGCCAACTGCAACACCTATTGCTCTCCCCTCTGACGCATAAAACTCAGTTGGAGGGACCCATATTTACAAGGAGGAGTAAAGCCACAAAAAGTGGCTTTACACCTCCTTGTAAATATTGAGAAGTGGTTAGCCTTGTAAATCTGGCCCCACATGTAAAGCATATCCATTACACATAAATGGCATCTAACGAGAATGTAAACCAAGAAAAGGACAACATTAAGACCCCTGATGTTAGGCTGGCATATGTAAGCCACATATTCATATCGAAACACAAGGTGAAGCTAGTAACCAACATGGAGTGAAAATCTTAATTTTCTAAGGTTTCAACATTGAATTCACCAGACTGTATCAGCTCACAATACAACCATTAATTTGCAGCACAATTATTAATGAGTAACAAACGCATTTGAAATCTACACATGGAGTTCACCAGCCCACCAGCTCCTTATAGTTAAGCTAACTTATTGTTGTTGCAGTGACTCACTTCATGTCTCATATCCAGTGGTAGATGCAGGTACTGTGCAGTAAAATAAGGTTATTGGTATAAAAATAATGCTAGTGCAATTATGTCAACAGAATAGTATTCTCATAGCGAATAAAAAGGGATCAAGTAAAGGAAAGAGATTTTTTATACAGAAGTTTTTCCTTATGTAATGATTGCAGGTTAAAAGACCCATAATCATTATACCAACAGAGAGGGTGTAAATTAGCCACAGCAGGAAGGCGGTTATAGATTCCGACCACAATGGAATTAACTGAGGGTTGACTGTTAAAACATCGACCACAAGATTATTGAGAAAAATACTGACAACCAAAATGTCAACAAATATATTGAGGACACATATTGGTGGTCATTCTAACCCTGGCGGTAAAAACCGCCAGGGCGAATGACCGCGGTAGCACCGCCAACAGGCTGGCGGTGCACCGCTGGGCATCCTGACCGCGGCGGTTCAGCCGCTGCCAGAAACGGAAAGTCAGCGGTGTACCGCCGACTTTCCGCTGCCCTTGAGAATCCTCGATGGCGGCGGAGCGCGCTCCGCCGCCATGGGGATTCTGACACCCCCTACCGCCATCCTGTTCCTGGCGGGTCTCCCGCCAGGAACAGGATGGCGGTAGGAGGTGCCGCGGGGCCCCCGTAAGAGGGCCCCACAAAGTATTTCAGTGTCTGCTATCATTTTCCTTACTGTTGCTTATGGAGTAAGTGTATTGATTTATTCCCCCTGAAGTCTAATTATTTATATTTGTTTTTCAGTTACTTTTTCATTGAATTTATTAAGTTAATTTAAAGTATTTTTCAATATATATATATATATATATATATATATATATATTAATTTAAAGTAATTTTTATCTATATATTTATATATAGATAAAAAATACTTGAAATTAACTTAATAAATTCAATGAAAAAAATGAAAAAATAACTTAAAATAACTTAAAAATAAATATAAATAATTAGACTTCAGGGGGTAAAATTCAATACTCTTACTCCACCATAAGCAACAGTAAGGAAAATGTTAGACTCTGGAAAGGTTGTTCCCATCCAACCTAAGTGACAGTAGGAAAGGTGCTGGAATATGGAGCAATCAGATATATTATTCCCATTCCACACTGAGCACTACAGTAGTAAGGAATGTTCTGAACACTGGAGGGGACAAATGTATAACTGTCACTCCAATCTGAGCAACTGTAAGGAAAGTGTTGTACTTTGGAGGGGTTTCATTTAGATACCCTGTTACATTATATTCTGTATATAAATTGTAAAACACTAAAACATGAAATGAACAAGTACTATTGTAACGAACATAACATGTAAGATTTAAATCAATTCATACATTGAAAAATAACTTTAAAATACACATCCCTTACTAGCCTAAAATTCCAACAAACACAAAAATTATTTAAATTAATACCAGAAAAAATGCACATTATTAAAAAATGTGATCAAACTTTAAAATATATGTTTTACATAATAAACATAAACATAGTAAAATGTATATCTAAATTAATATAACAATTAATTATATTCATAATCATACAATTGGCTAATTAACAAGTAAAAATAATATTTTTAACATTATAAATTTTATAACTAAAAACATACATAATTAATTATCTAATTAACAAATTGAAACTCACTTTTTTTAATAATCAATACAAATGCATATTTAAAACGCTTCCCAACCTAGTCCACCCGCAACCCAAGAACCAACCAATTTTTTTTTACACAAAATGAATAAAACTTAAAATGTTAAATTGATTACCAAATCAAGAAGAGCAGCAAAGGTGTTGGTCATAAAGAGCCAGACATTTCCAATACTTAAAACTGAGTCACTAAGGGCCAGATGTAGCAAAGTTTTGCGAATCGCAAATGGGCCGATTCGCTATTTGCGACAGTGCAAAATCGGAAATGGGATGCAAAAACCCCATTTCCGACTTGCAAAAAGCGATGGGACCCGTTTGCGAGTCGCATCAGTTGCGACCCCATTTTGCGACCCGCAAATTGCAAGTCGCAATTTGCGAGTCGCAAACCATATGCAATTGCAACTCGCAAATTGTGACTAGTCGCAAAAAGCCCAATTTGCAATTTACCACTAACTCAGAGCAGGGGGTAACCATAACCAAAGTATAAAAGGAGACCCAGAAGGCATCTGGGTTACTCAACATGGCGGAGATATACCTGATAGCAGTGAGAAGGAGAGTCCACGCAGCCCAGCAGAGGAGGAGGAGGGGCCACAGACAGGAGAAGATATATAGAACAAGGCAGACTCTTTTTCAGCAAACTGAGGATGAGATATACAATAAATACCGCCTTAGCAGCGCAGCCATACTAGAATTAATTGATTTACTGAAACCACAGCTAGAACACCAGACTCTGCGTGGCTGCGCCATCCCTACGCATGTGCAAGTGCTATGCTCACTGCACCTCTTGGCCTCAGGGAGCTATCAGGAGGTAATTGCTGTGGCAGGTGGGGTATCCCAAAGTTCAGTGTCAAGGATCCTCAGGGCATTCCTAGATGCCATACTCACACACAGGTCTCACTTCATATACCTACCCAGGAATGAGGCAGAAATTAACAGCACCAAGCTGGACTTTTACCGCATTGCCCACTTTCCCCATGTCATAGGGTGTGTAGATGGGACACACATTCAAATATGCCCCCCTGCAAATCTGGAACATCTTTTCCGCAACAGAAAGTGTACCCACTCACTGAATATTCAGGTTGTTTGTGACGCCCATTATGTCATCACTGACATTGTAGCTAAGTTTCCAGGCAGTACCCATGACTCATACATGTTTAGGCATAGTGGGATACATCAACGCCTGGAACGTGGGGAATTTGGAGACGGATACCTCCTAGGTAGAGCTACAGACACCTTGCAGACACACAGGTCACTGTGCACAACAATCAGGACTTCCTAACAGTGTACTTTTTGTGCCCAACAGGTGACAGTGCATATGCTCTAAGGCCATGGATCATGACTCAGTTTTTAACACCCAGCAATGAATGTGAGAGGCGATACAACAATGCACATAAGAGGACCAGGAACCTTATCGAGCGCACCTTCGGACTCCTGAAAGCAAGATTCAGATGCCTCCACCGCAGTGGAGGTGCCCTCCAGTATACCCCCATTACAGCATTCAAAATTGTGGTCGCATGCGCCATCCTCCACAACATAGCCACCCGACGTGGGCTACCTCTCACCCCTGCAGACCCAGATCCTGATGATGAAGAGCAAGAACAACCACATTGCCATCATGGGGATAGGAGTATAGCTAATCAAGGCAGACTGAGACGGGAACACATCGCAACACAATACTTTGGAAGGTACGGGTCAACTCCAACCATACTCACCTATTGACCAAAAACTCCATTTGCTAAGTGGAACAAAAATAACTATTTTATTAGTGCAGAAATGAAACTATTTACAAGTAATGAATGTCCATGGGCATGAAAATGCACACCAGGCGTGTGGCACATTGACGTCATGTGCCACTTCTAATGGTCCAGGGTGATCTCTATGACCTTCTGCCCCTCCTGCCAGCCTGGCTGGTCCCTGGTGCTTCCGTGGTGCTCTGCCTGCTACTCCTGAGCACCCTGCTGTCAGTGACAGAGACACTGCTCACTGTCGAGCCCTCCTCACTGTCCTGGGGTGTTTCCCCTGTGCCCCTAGACATATTCCGTGTCTCCATCAAGTCAATGATGTGGGTCAGACGTCCCAGGACCCTAGCCACATCCCCAGTGAAATGGCCCATTTCCACCTGCAGCCCAACTGTCCTCCTGGACAGGCCTGTGGTGTTCATGGCGAGCCTGCCGATGGATGTGGCCATCCTGTCCAGTCTGTGCAGGAGCTGACGGTCCCTGCGCCGCCCACCCTCTGCCTGGGCCAGTAGTCCTCCTGCCAGTTCCCTCATGGCAAGGGCAAGGTCCCCAGTGTTAGTGCAGATCATGTCCATCCTTGAGTTCAGGTGCTGCATGCTGGCATGGTTATTGCACACGAAGCGGTGCAGCACACCACTAATCCTCCCTAATTACGATTTTGTAGGCGCTGACCATGCAGCAGATGTGCCTCACTGGTGCTGGGAGGTAGTTGCCCGGATGCAGACTGCAGCCCTGATGTCCTGGACCAGCGGCTCACTGGCTGCCCTGTGATTTCACCTGTCTCATCCCTGCCTGTTGCTGGGGCAGCCTCTTGGGATACTGTTGCAGCAGGTGTGGCTACTGCAGGGATGCTGTTGACCATGCAGGTGGGGGTGCTGGCGGGTCCTGAGGTGTCCTCATGGGGCTGGCTGATTGGAGTAGTGGTGGTGTCTTGTTGAAGACCTGTGGGACATGGGGAACAGACTGTCAGTATCTACTATCTGTTGCACACTTCCTAATAAACATTTGCCTATGAACTGCCTACTTGACTTCATTTCCCATAATGCATCATTCTGGCGTTTGCTACCCTGAAATGGAGCTATCTTGGTTGTGCATGCCCCTGTGTACATGGTGGGTGGGGGTATGGCATTGATAGGGGTACAGGCATGTCACATGGTACTCACCGGTTGATGTGCTGGGCTCTGAGGTGTCCAGGTCCCCAAATCCAGAAACTGCCTCCTGCTCCAAGGTTTCCTCCACCCTTTCTTCCAGGGATGTGGGTGGTGGCACAGACGATGGTCCCCCTCCTGTGCCTCTCATCTCCCGGAGCCTTTCAGCCACCCTCTCCTTAGTCCGGGAGCGGAGGTCATACCACCTTTTCTTGATGTCATCTATGCTCCTGTGGCTCACCCCCAGGGAATTTATCTTGTCCTGTATGTCCTGCCACAGCTGTTTCTTGGTGGCTTCAGGAACATTGAGGGTTGATTTTCCAACCAAGTCATCATAGTGCTGACAGCATTCGTCTGTCAGCACCTCCAGCTCCCTCTCTGAGAATTTCTGCTTCCTCTTCCTTGGTGTTCCTTCCATGGCAGCTGCTGTTTGTCCTGTGTGTAGTTCAGCAGTTTTAAAAGGGTGTGGTCCTCCCTCCTCCCAGGTGTATTAGTAAACTTCCTGGCTGTGATGTCATCATCATGTGCCAGGAAGTGTTTCCAGAGTGTTCTGGAGTGGTTTCTGGAGTGTTCTGCTGCACCTGTAATCAATTAACAAGCTAATCGCAATTTGTGACATCCACTCGCTAATTGCGAGTTCGTTTTTTGCACACTCGCAAAAAGCGAACTCGCAATCGGCGGACTCGCACACTGCGTTGCGAGTCCGGGTGCGAGTCGCAATTTCGGCACGTTTTTTTTGCCTGCATTCCAATTTGCGAATCGCATTTTGCGAGTCGCACCAACTCGCAAAATACGAGTCGCAAATTTTTTGTTTGCTACATCTGGCCCTAAATCACAAGGGTGAAGCTTTGCCTTGCAATTACTTTTCTTTTACAGTTCTCACTCGTATTAATATGCATCTTCTTGCAATAGATATCTGTCTGTTGGAAAATGTAGGCATTTCTAGTTTGTGACCTCTGCCTGTTATCTCCCTCACTGAATACATGCATTGGGCACCCAGACTCTTTTGAAAACGTCCTCTATCTGCACAACATTACAATGCACCTCAGTGGTCTGGAAAGTTTTTTGAGCCTGATGTCCAAATTTAGATTGTTAAAGAACTTTTCGGACTACTGATCTATCTATCTATCTATCTATCTATCTATCTATCTATCTATCTATCTATCTATCTATCTATCTATCTGTCTATCTATCTATCTATCTGTCTATGTATATATATGTTTTTTACTAAAAAAAAGGGTTACAGGAACGTTATAGTTAGGTTCGGATTTTACATGCAAAAAATGGAAATTCAGCAGTTATAGCTATACTTATCTCAAGAAACCATAGTTCGTACACTAAAGTAACTCTAACTCATGCCCACTCCATGGACCTTTTTCTCATTAATAATTTCACTGCAAAAAATACACTGATACTATCAGTCACCAGTGATGTAATATGTGAGGTAATTAGCGATGCATGGTTACGGCACATTGTCCCTTGCATGCAAGAGCATTTTTTTCATCTGTTTCCCTGTCCACTTCACAGCGTGCAGAGAAACAGATCAAAAGTCCACTCCAAGTGCGGGGGAGAATGTTTTCTTCTCCCAATTGCTAATAGAAGGGGTGGGTGATGAATTCCACTTTGCCGGCGGAGTTCACAGAGTTTTGCCCACTCCGCACTGAGAGTGGAGTTCCCCAAAACTCCACAGAGTGGCGCTGAGCTGAGTTTTTCCTCTTGCTTGCCAACTGTAGGATGGCGAACGTCAGCGAGACAAATCAAATATTAGACCACATCCAGGAGAGATTTCTCAACGCGAGCAGTCGTGGCAGGTTGCTACAGCATGTGTTAAGAAACTTGCTGCTCGCGTTGAGGAAGGTGCTGTTCGAGTAGAACATCTACTCGAGCGCCAAAAAGAAGCAGCACCCTCTTGCACTGCGCACTCCGCCGCTAGACGAACTCCGCATAGCACAGCAAAGTCTTTTCTACACCTCGTAGAGAAGAACTCTGTGAACTCCGCCCAGGTCTAGCTGGTAGCAGGCTTACTGTTTGCTCTCACTTGGAAGGAGGTTATGCTGCCCGCACTAGTGCAGACAGGGAAACCGCTATGTCCCGGTATAGGTAACCCATGACATAGCAGGAACCCAGCCCTGTGGAAATAATTGCTTTGGGAACAGGGGCACATGGCCCCCCTCCCATTGCATTGAATGGCTTGGCCTCAGGGGGTGGGTCCCTGGGGCCAAACCCAGCCTGGGGAGGGGGGCCGCAAAGCCCCCTTTCCCTTTTTTCTAAAAGGCCAAAGTCCAGCTATGGTTATGGCTTCCCCAGGACCGAAATCACTCCAGGTGGGGGGCCATGCAGCCCCTTCCTGGTTTTATGGCTCCAGAGAATGGGATTCCCAGGTCTGTATGCAGCCTAGGAAGGGGGATCACGCAGACCCTCATTTTTTTAAAATAACTGAACCATAGGTGATGGTGTCCCTGGGGCTGAAATCGGCCTGGGTGACGGGCTGCACAGCCCCTCCCCACTTTGTATATCAGCCAGGCCCCATTGGATGGGGTCCCCAGGCCCGAACCCCCCAAAAAAACATTATTGGCCCCAAGTAGGTTCCCTCTGGGCCCCCCCACCAGCCTTAGGAGGTCAGGGTATTTCTGCCTACCCCCTTGTCTTTTCTTTAATGTTTTCTCTTGGGACTCAGCTGAGTTCAAGTCTCAAGATTGCTGTCAGCACTTCTTGGTTAAAGTGGTAGCAGCCAGTCAGATCTGACAATTCTCAGACCCTCCACGTAGCTAGATATCTATACATCTTTTTTCTTTAATACCTCCAAAATTAATGAACAGGTTTCCCCCGAATCACAGAAAGAGATCTTTCTGAACCAAAATTTAGCTTTCTGCCAAATTTGCTGTAGTTCTGTTCAGCAGTTTGAGCTGTAGTCGTGTTCACAATCCCTATAGGAAATGGCATGTGGAAAATACGTTTTGGGCCCCCCCTTTTTTCACTGACCCACTTGACAAATCTTCATGAAACCTTCAAGATAGTAGCTGAAGTGAGTGGCAAACTAGTTTTGAAAAATCTTATGAAGCTTCGTCAAACAGCACCAAACTTATTGGCAAAACAAATCTTTTCCGATGAAACTAGATCCGAACAATGGCTACCGACTGCCCAGTAGTTATAGTTGGGGCTGTGTTTTTGGTTTGCTGCTGATTGACAAATCTTCATAAAACTTCCCAAAAACGTTCTCATCTACCTCTGCTTCTTCCCAGAAAGTTTCAGGGTGATCAGTCATGCAGGGGCTGAGAAAAAGGGGGCGGTTACAAAATTTGTTTCTCTCATTAATTTTTTCATTGGAAAATTGAACAGTGATAGCACAAAAAATTGCTGAATGGAACTATACCAAACATGTCAGATTGGAAGAATGGTCCAGAAACCATGCTTTTTGTGGTTTGGTGTATTTCTGTTCAGTGGTGTTTAATGAATTAAGGTAAAAAAATAGATTTTGAGGCCACAGAGGATTCGCGCAGGTTTCACAGAACTGACAGATCTAGACATAAGATCGGACATGCTGCAACAAATATGTGATGGCAGTTATTTTAGGAATTGGGGACTCAGTGCCTGATTTATAGTTTGGCGGATGGAGACTACTCCATCACAATCGCAACGGATATTCATTCCGCCAGATTACTATTACCGTACGATATA
Organism: Pleurodeles waltl; assembly: GCF_031143425.1. Classification (NCBI taxonomy): domain Eukaryota; kingdom Metazoa; phylum Chordata; class Amphibia; order Caudata; family Salamandridae; genus Pleurodeles; species Pleurodeles waltl. Next base: position 818,856,758 of record NC_090442.1, read on the forward strand.
ATGGGATCGTAATACAGCAGATGGGATATGCATCACATTTGTGATGAAGTAACCCCCTCTGCCACCCCTAAATTAAGCCCTAAGTCCCTCGTCCTGATGAAGTATATAAAAACACATAAGGTGCAGGGTAGGGAGTCCCGGAGCCAATTAATGTTACAAGGGAGGTGGCGTACACCCCCTCTCCTTGGGACATTTCTAGACCCAGGGACTCTATCCCCTGGGGCTGTGCATTAAATGAAGGCAGTGGTCTTCAAATGTTTTAATGACACTCCCTCCTTAGTGAAAAAAGATCATGCCCCCCTCCAAGTTTTTCACAATTATTCTATTATATTGGCAATGTATAAATATGTCTGGACTTATTTAAATATTGCAGTTAAGTTCTGATACTGTTTTAAAAATTCAATCCACTACATGATGCCAAAGATGTTATTCTGGTCAGGCAGGCCTTACTAACATGTACAACTATCCAAAGTGTGATTATTAGAAGTGGGGATGGGTGGTTTGAAGAGTATTTGGAGTCCCTTCCCTTTTGACACTTACTCCCTGCTTGGATATAAATGACAAAACATGTTAGTGATGGCCGATTACAAAGTGGTTTACCCCTGCAAAGCCCTGTTATCAGCATAATACGTCTTTTGACTAGAGCCTATATGAGTCCCTGCTAGGGGGGGACCAACCCATGTTAGAAGACCCTTGAATTAGGGGGATAAGAGTGCAGTCATCCTCCCAAGCCTCTAAGAGGCCCCAGGGACCCCATCCCTTGGGCCGATAAGCATTATTGTGCAGGTACGTGGCCTCAGGCCGGGCCCTTCACCCAACCCCGTGCCGTGCAGTGCCATAGGCCATGCACAGCAAGTGTTGGGTGAAAACAAGGAGTTGGGAGCCAGTGCAGGGTGGTAGGGCACTTACGGGGAGTTGGGTGATGGACCTGGCCACAGGTCAAACACCACACCACGAACTGCAATCAACATCTTATTTTATGCTAAAAAAACAGCCCCAACCTTACGCCACATGTAGCCAAAGGCAGTCTGTGGTGGGAAGGTGGCTGTCCACCTGGGGTCAGGCACAGGGCCTTGTGGAGGTCATTTGCACCAGGGGGTTGGCCTTGAATACGGCAATAAAATGTTTTTAACATTAAAATAATGCCTACAAAATCACTGAAATAAACAAAGGTCAAAGTGACATTATAATTAGGAATTACAACAATATTTTACTTTATAATAAAAGAACCTTAGAAATTCACTGAACAAACCAAGGGTTAAAGAGATGTTATAGTTAGGTAAAAACAACAGTTAAAACATACTGTTTTAAACGAAGAAGATGAAGAAAACCTCAGCAATTAACCAAGTACAGTTATCTCTAGTAACTGTAACCTGTGCCCTAAAGTAACTGTAACTTACGCCCTTACCAGTATTACTTCTATCCTAATAAATTACCTCATTCATGACATGTTGTGGGATACCCCCACAAGGCCCAGGTTGTCAGAGTGCCCATAGCCTGACCCCTTATATCTTCTTTTCTTTTTTTTGTTTGTTTTAAGATGATAGACAGAACTTTTCCTTCAGGTTGTGACCAGCCAATCACATTGTATGGTTGAGCTGGTGGATAGAATTTTTTTGAACCTTTATTTCCCCAAAACTACTGAATGTATTTACACCAATTATATCTATATTCACTTGGAAAAAACAAAGGTTAAAGTTAGGTTATAGTTTAAATTTCCCAGTGACAATGTTAACGTTTTTAACTAACAGAAACCAGATATTGTTAGCAGCACTAACTATAACTAACTAACTATAACTTGAGCCCTTACCAAACACAGCTTATGACCTGTTATATGGCAGTACTCATGACATGTTCTATGACATCATTTATGACATCCCTGATGACATTGCAAATGACATAATTGATGACATCAATCAATCAATCAATCAATCACAACATTTGTAAAGCGCACTACGTACCCGTTAGGGTTTCAAGGCGCTGAGAAAGGGGGGGGGTGCTGCTACTGGTCGAAGAGCCAGGTCTTAAGACACTGATGACATCATCCAACCTTCATTTTCTTACATACAGGTGTATAAATTACTATAGCATTAAAGGTCTGACAGTAAATGCAAAATTGCTCAGGAGAAGATCAGGCATCATTTCTACCAACACAGAAACAACTCCTTTAGGTGTTGAAAGCAAGGATTATGTGCACCATTGACGCTATACCATATACTTTACACAAACCATATTTCACATTATTACATTATTAATCAAGCACAGACATACAGAAAGATATCATTATGCAAAGTGTTCAATATCTATATAAATGTTTAAAGAAAGCTAAAATAGTGAATGCCAATTTCAAAACAAATCCCCTACTAGGGACAACTTTTATCTGCCTCAAACCTCAGACACACGCAGAACCTATAGAAAGAAATAAAGTTGATATCAGTAGAGGAATGAATAGTGTAAAAATGTTTACTCTATGAACAGATCTGATTATATACCACACTGTTTTCAAACAGTGAAACTCTCATGAGAAATACACCACTGCAGGCCTGATTTGGATCTTGGAGTATTACCGCCTGTCCGCTGTGGTGTTGGACCAGAAAATACTGCCTAGTCGACGGTGTTCTGCCTGCTGTATTTAGATGTAATGTGGCTGAGCCGCAAATCACCACAACAGAGTGCTCTTCCTCACCATCAGGCTGGTGTGTTCCTGCCGACCACATTTAGATGTTACAGTTCTGCAGGAGATGTACTGCGGCCGTTTGCTGATAGAGCAAGCCCATAGCTGCATCCAATGGACTTCGGACAATGGCAGTGGCAATGGAATAGAGGTAAGTCATACACACACACACAGACACACACAGACACACTCACACACACGCACACACTGTACCTTAGCCATATGTGTCCCCCTTCACAACAAACCATACAACACACCTTATACACTCAATAACCCATTGCCATTTCACCACCACACAACACGTGCATGTCAAAAACACACATTGCCATACATCCATAGCACAACACACACTAGTGACACTATACCCACACACAAAACAACCACAACAACCAACACAACTAGACACACAGTTACACAAATGCACTCACGTATTCACAACTACACACATCACAACAATAACGACCACTCAGCAACAACACTCACCTGAATGTTGCACACAGCTAACCAGCATACACCCAAACATAGACAACATTGAACCCACATGCACGTGGCACACATCTAGACACAACCACATCACCAACTCCAGCTCCCTCCACTTCAACCAGCCAATCCAATTCCACATACACATACTGTTTCACATCCAGAACTGGACTCACAATTTCACAGGTACAGATTCACTCACACTGCGCACACATAGACATGGTGATAAGTGTGATGCCATTGTTATTGTGATGCCAGCATCCATTTGGCAATGGCTGTTAATACCACAAGAACAATTGTGTATGTGTGCAACATGTGTCCTGTCCCAGTGTGCCCCAATTAATTTCTGGCACAAATGCACGTCAGTGGTATTTTAAAAAATACCTGTGGCATGTACACTTCTGCAGTGGTCCCGAGCTCATGTGTAATGCCCTCACAATGTACACAGTACATGCAGTTTCTCTACCTTCGAGTCCGGTGACAGCGTGGTCATGTGTCCTCCGTGGTCCAGTGATAGCAGGGATGGCAGGTGATGTCTTGTCTGGTCCAAAACAGAAGCTGAAACGTAGAAAAAGTAGATTTCGTGCCCCTTCCCCTCCAATCTGCTAGCTCAAGTGTAGAGGTCAGACTACCACAGTTGGCTTGGCACATCCAAATATGCTTGGCGGTAAATGTGACTGGAGTATATTTATCTATGGTTCCGCCAACATCTAAATCGGGCACGTGGACCACCAAGGCGGTTGATGATTTTCTAAAGGAACTGCCAAGATCTAAATTAGGCCCAGAATATTCAAAATAATCTACTGAGAACAGGGAACACAATAGAACATTAAATACGTTGTTCAAGGTAGAAAAATTAAATGTGCAATGTTCTATGGAAGATATCTCCTTTGAGAACTCTATTTTGGATCACTGGTGTGTGTAGTAAGGTGATCTGCCTCTCCTTTAAGGCCTTTCTTTCAGATGACAAGTGTCCGTAGTAGGGTGTGCACATGGAATGGCCTCTCCTTTTTAGACCTCAACCTCAGATGACAAATGTGTGCAGTAGGGGGTGTGGACGGGCTGGCTTCTCCTTTCAGACCTCTCTTTCAGATGATGGTTGTGCATAGTAGGGTGTGTGCATGTTCTGACCTCTCCTATCTGACTTCTCCTTCAGAGGACAGGTGTGGGTAGTAGGTTGAGACTAACCTCTCCACTAAGACCACTCTGAGATGATGAATGTAGTAGTGAATCAAGAGGAAATTCCCATTCCTTTCACACCTCTTTCTGACATGACAGATTATGGTGTTACATAGACTGGCCTCTCATGTCAGATATCTCTCTCAGATGACGGTTGTGCGTAGTAGGGTGTGTGGAGAAAGTGTTGTCTGTTCATTTTCCACTCTGCCTAGGCACACATATTTTAGCTTTGCTTAGGCCTGCAGCCTATGCCCTTTCACCTACATAGGAGCTCCTATTTTATTTATTCAGTTGTAATTATTTTTATTTAGTCTGTTTTTCAGCGAGGATATTTTTATTTTCTATTCAGCTATAACTCTCTCATTCTGCAAAAGCATTTATATTATTATTCTGTGCACAACATTTCACCATGTACCTCTTTCCAAGACTGACATGAACAGTACATGATAATCCAGCTAGAAATTGTTGCGACACGAATATAACAGTTGGACACTTAGACACATACCCACATCAGCCCTTTTCACAGAACAGAAATGTGTTTCTTATAAAACATTAAGGCGGTCATTCTGACCGCGGCGGGCGGCGGTCGCCGCCCGCCATGCGGTCACCGCCGAATGACCGCCACGCGGTCAAAAGACTGCGGCGGCCATTCCAACTTTCCCGCTGGGCCGGCGGGCGACCACCAAAAGGCCGCCCGCCGGCCCAGCGGGAAAGCCCCTGCAACGAGGAAGCCGGCTCCGAATGGAGCCGGCGGAGTTGCAGGGGTGCGACGGGTGCAGTGGCACCCGTCGCGATTTTCACTGTCTGCTAAGCATGCAGTGAAAATCTTTGTGGGGCCCTGTTAGGGGGCCCCTGCACTGCCCATGCCATTGGCATGGGCAGTGCAGGGGCCCCCAGGGGCCCCACGACACCTGTTCCCGCCATCCTGGTTCTGCCAGTGAAAAACGCCAGAAACAGGGTGGCGGGAAGGGGGTCGGAATCCCCACGGCGGCGCTGCAATCCATGGAGGATTCCCTGGGCCAGGGGAAAACCGTCGGCAAACCGCTGGTTCCCCTTTTCTGACCGTGGCTTTACTGCCGCGGTCAGAATAGCCCTGGAAGCACCGCCAGCAGTGCTTCCGCGGTCCCCGGCCCTGGCGGTCCATGACCCCCTATATGCCACAAGACACCAGGGAGGACATTCCAGCCAGGATATCTGCCCATGCTGCATGCCATTTGATTGTGACCTCAGCCCTTTCTCTACAACTACCCCAGGAGAGAGTGGGCAGTCCCCTATCTTCTAGGTAATGGGGATGGGTGCTCCTCTGATGGACTAAGCACGGACAGATTAGGCTTTCACTGCCATGCTCTTGCATAGGGGTTAGGGGTAAGGTGGAATTCATACATGTATGTCGTTCCAAAATGTTGGGACTGTTTATTTTTTTCTCGCTGGTCACCACAATCCTAATCCTATTATTTCTCATTGCCTTAATAATTGCAACTCCTATATTTTATTGTAGATTGCAGTCTTTTCAATAAAGGTGCTGAAAACCATCCTGCAGCTTTTCTTTAGCAAATGTGTGTGTCTGAGACCTTTTGCTAACAAGAGAAAGGGGTGAGATTTTTCGACCACGACTTCCCCTGAGAAGACACAGAGTTTCATGTCTCAAGCTGCCACAAATCACCTTTTCTTCTATGTTTGGGTGAGGTGCTGCTAGCTGAAATGGTTGTGCTGACTGCTGCCAAGACGGTGTGGGATCAAGTCAGTCACCCACAAATGGTGGTGCTGCAGCTCCGAATCCAGCAGTCTTGTTCCAATAATGAGATTCCTATGACATTGGTAAGGCACTAATTATACAGGTCCCCTCAGTATCTCTGTCTCACACACACTAAAGGAACTCTAAGTACCATTATAGGGGGATGTCTGTGTCTGTGGTCTTTGGGAAAATCCTCCTCAGCTGAAAAGAGAGCACCTGTCTAGGCTGAAAGTTGATCAAGCTTGAACCATAAAAGGATTACCTGGTTGGTGCTCCCAACACTGATACATATTTTTTAATATGGCACAGCCAGTAAATGTTCAAGAGAACTGTAGACAACCAGTCACACAGTTTATTTTTGCTAATGGATTAACAAATGATGGTGATGATGTCACATTTGTAATTGAAGCTCAAAATGCTTACAGAACAGAAATATTTAACCCATGCATCACCTTCGCAAAAATAAAGGCTAATTCCAACACTTTTTAAACATACAGAATAGTGAATGTACAGTACAGATCATACCAATATTTAGAAAAACCTTTAAGTTACCAGGAACACAAATATTGGTTCAAGCGTGCCCTTCCACATGTAATACAACCTGTTTAGTTAGTTCCCTCAAGCAATGATGGTCTAACATGGCCAACATTGTCCCCATATAAACCACCTCCAAATCATTTTCCATTGCATGGCTGAATCCACAAACTGTTGATTCAATAAGTGGAAAAGCACCCACTGAGTGAGAGAAGATTCCGTTCTGGGTTGCGCAAAAAACAAATCAGCTGGAAGGGTGTTTCCCCATACAGGACCTCAAGATAAACATAGACTTCTCACAATGTGCTTGCCAGAGTCTGAGTCAAACAACTTTATTCCGAAGCAAATAGCGCCCATAAAAGTAATAAAACTTTACACAAATCATTAAAGGCTCAACAGAATAAAAAATGCATAAGATACAAACATAGAAGAAGCAAGACAGGGAAAGATTAAGTAAGCATTGACCTACACACTTTCACTGTGGTAAAACATACCCACATGCAGGACAATATCACAATCAGAAAGCTGCAGTAAAAACTGGTAATCTAGTTTCACCTGTCTAAAGTTACAGCATCTCTTCCTTAAAAGCAGAATAAAAAACATCTTAGTAAATCTTTCATAAAATTTACAGAAGAATGCAAAATGCATCAATGTTTGACCTGAGGTATCATTACACGGGCAGGGAGCATCTTCTAGATGGTGCGAAAACACGAGAGGGAAACAATAACGAGTACTTAACTGTGTTTTCCCTAAAAAAGAACAAAAATAAACACACCTAACACCCTTCCGAGTACTGAAAATAATGAAAAATACTATTTTGAAATATGCTACACAGGTAGCTGGTCACACTGGTCTTCTCAGCTTCCCAGGAGGTTTGTTGGTGGCAAGCATTATGATGAAGGGCACAGCTGACCTGCTTCTTACAGAGAGTAGTAAGAAAATCGGGCTCTAAAAAGACCCGCAACAAACCAATCTTACCAAAAACAGGTTTTACATAGTCCAGCTATGGGACGGACACAAGATAAGCAGTCTGTGATTATATCTCTAGTAAGGCTTGCCTGATCGTTCTTCCATATGGAAAGCACAACAGTGCATGTCGTGAACTAAGGTCTTTGAAAACATTCAGGCCTAATTGTTTGTGACTGATGAGGCTGGAGAAAGAAATGGGAGCTGCAAGTAGTTATCTACAAAATTGGTTTTCCTCCCATTGTATGGCTGAGGAATCCAATGTGCCTCATACTTCCATACCATATATTGCAATCAATGTGCACTGAGATCTATAAATTTGAAGCAAGGGACCAAAAGAGCCACCTCCCATGGGTTGGAGTAAACTGCTAAGCGAGGCTATTACAGTCAAGAGTTTAAGTCTACGCTGCTCAATATTGGGAGCCCAAGACCCAGAGGAAAAAGATGACCTCCAAATAAAAAAACTGGTGCACATTACCTTAACGGTTTCTATGGAAAGACTGGCAAACTGGGTGCGTAGGGCCACAAGCCATAATCTAGGATTTAGAGAAATTGATGCGCAAATCTAAAGTGGCCATAAAATCTACAAATATATGGAACAGAAAACGCAGTGCCCGTGGCTGCCCCACCTTGAGCACGGCGCCATCCGCCTACAAAAGAGATGGTAATGGGAACCCTTTAATTATAGGTACATCCTGCATGGCATTGAGTAAGAAAGGATGAAGCTCATTAATATACAGCACAAAGAGTAATGGTGCTAACATGCACACTTGACATACCCCACGGGCAACACAAATGTCCCCTGAGAGCTCTCGCCAGTTACTAATCTGGATTCTCGCCTTCTTATCGGTATGCAGATAGGCAAGAAAATGCACTAAGACAGCATCCATCCCCCGTGAAATGACCATGTGCCACAGCTTTGACCTGTTAACACAATTGAAGGTTGAAGAAAGATCCATAAACGCTAAGTAGAATGGGCTTTTTTTTTTACAAAAGTATATTTCCCCAGCCCGAAGGTTTTTCAGGCACTATTCTATAGTGCCTAATCTATTGCAGGACCCATATTGACACAGTTATATTACCACCTCATTTATAATCTATTCCCTGTTTCTGTTGTAAATGGTCCTCCCCAAACTTTTTTCTATTGAATCATTCAGGGAGATCGGTCTGTAAGAACCAGGGAGGGAGGGTTCTCCTCTCTTAAATATGGGAACTATGACTGATGTAAACCATAGGGAGGGTAAAGGTGAAAGGGCCAAGTTGTTAAAGACATTGGTTAGCAATGGCATCCAAAAGTCCGTGTTATGCCTAATAAGGTCCATTGAGATGCCATCAGGGTCAGGGGCCTTACCACTAACACTATGGCTGATAGCACTAATCACTTTTTCCAAGCTAATCTTGAATTTGCCAACTAGGGCAAGAGCTACGACAAACTCAAAACCACACAAAGGGGCTTAATACATTTTGGTAAAATGATCCTCCCGGGTGGTGCTAGTGATATGACAAGAAATTGAGCTAACAACCTTATGCTTATGTCTCAGCTCAGTGACTGTGGACCAGAAAATCTTGCTGTTTTTCACTAGAGCAGCCTGTGCCAGCTTCTCCCAATGTTGAGTTCGAACCTCCCTCCAGCACATGTAGGAGGTCTACGTTTGCTGAATTTGGGTGAAGGTGCATGGGCCGGAGGCTGTTGTGAGGTGGATGGCTGTTGGGTGGGTGTGTGCCTGCATTTGTGTACTTTGGGAGGAGGGCTCACAGACACACTGGGAGAGGACACAGGGTATGTGTGCATGGTAGTGGGGGTGGTGATAGCACGTGAGCGGTGTGTGGTGATGGGCGTGCTGGTGATTGAGGCAGTAGCTGAAGATGTAGTGCATTCAGGTGTGAGTGGAGACGAGACTGGGAGGGAGGAGGAGGACGTGGAGGAGGGGGACACAGTGGAGGCAGTGGATGTTGCTGTGTCTTCATGGGGATGGTGCTTGTGTGAGTGCTTGTGGGATGTGTGGTGCTTATGTTTGCCATGTCCACTATTGTGTGTTGATGAGTGTGCATGCTGGCCTGCTGGTGTGCTTAGGATAGGCTGAGATACAGGGGATTGGGACTGGGTAGTGGAAGTTTGAGGGGGGAGGCTGGACACAGGGACAATGGCTGCCATCAGTGCTGAGGCCAGAGCCTGAAATGCTCTCTGTTGGGCTGCCTGCCCAGAATGAATGCCCTCCAGGTATACATTTGTTTGTTGCAAATGCCTCTCAACACCCTGGATGGCATTCAAAATGGTAGATTGCCCAACAGTGAGGGATCTCAGGAGGTCAATAGCCTCCTCACGGAAGGCAGCAGGGCTGACTGTTGCAGGGCCTGAGGAGCCTGGGGCGAAGGAGATGCCCACCCTCCTGGGTGAGCGGGCACAGGAAACACACTGAGGGGCTGCTGGGAGGGCGGTGCTGGGTGGGGGGCTGGCGGCTGTACCTGTTGATGCGGTGGGCACAGAGGTGCCCGCCACTGCAAGGGAGCTCCCATCAGAGGAGGAGTCGCTGTCACTGGTGTATGCTCCTGTCCCCGTCGTGGAGCTCCCCTCCGTCCCACTGGTGGCTTCAGACTCCGTTGCTTCACCCTCCAGGGCCAAGTGGGTTGCAGCTCCCTCCTGCTCCGGTGCCACTGCTCCTCTGCCTGATGATGCTATTGCACACAAGAACAGGGAGACAACAAAAAGGGGGGGAAAGACAGAAGAAAAACATGTTCAGTGCATGCAACACTACTACCGTTGGTGGACACAACACACAGGGAGCAGCCCTCAGCACTACACCATGCACTAACAGTTCCTATAAAATTCACATGCCCATGGGGTACGAGGCCTAAGCCCAATTGCTGCACACCTCGAAGTCACAGGAGCCTGACTAGGTGTAGATGACTCTTACCACTAGTGGGGTTGGGGTGCCACAGAGCCTGCCTAACAAGGGACCTTGCCTACCAAGTTGGCCCTGGCCTAGGGGAACCCACAGCCCACCTCCCCCACTCAGACACCTCGTAATTTGTGCAGAGTCAGCTGAATGAGAGTGTACTCACCCCCTTGTGGCTGCTGTGATGCCCTCAAGCGCCCATCCAACTCCGGATAGGCCACCGCCAAGATCCGGTACATCAGGGGGGTCATGGTGCGACTGCACCCCTTCCACGTTGGGAGGCCATCCCCAGCTGGGCCTCCGCCGTCTTCTTAATCCAACGGCGCAGGTCCTCCCATCTTTTACGGCAGTCTGTGGTAGACCCCCAGGGTCCAGACGTCCTTGGCGTTGGCACGCCATATACCCTTCTTCTGGTGGGGGCTGACCTAGAGGAATGGTACAGGGGGAAAGGAAATTACTCATCCATCTGGGCCATCATAGTCATTGCCCACCAGTTCCCACCCATGCCCTGATGCATATACACTCACCATCCGCACATGCAGGCCTCACCCCCCCATGTATCTTCCATTCACACCACTCAAAACAGGCATTGCCCACGCAGCATGCTCACAGTATACTCACCTGTTTGTTTGGAGGACCGTACAGTTGCGTGTACTGGGGGAGGACAACATCCACTAGTTTCTCCAACTCCTCCGATGTGAAGGCAGGGGCCCTTTCCCCAGACACTGTAGCCATCGTCGCTTCCAGACACAGGTCACAGCAGCACTTGCAGTGTAGGTACTCTCCTGTTGAAGGTCAAGTATCAAGTGAGTGAACAGCTAGAAAATGGCGGTCATGTCCGCGGCGATGCGTACCGTCACCATCGGCGTACATCGTCATTGGCTCCTGGAACCCATAGGGCCCAATGTTAACCAATGTAGAAATGCGCCACGGTCTTCGACCGCCCACCGCGACGGTGTACAACGCTGGCGCAGTTACCTCATTTCCCCTTGCCCCACCTTACAGGTCAGGCAGCCGCCATTTCAGGGGGTCACATGGGATGGATAAAATCACCGTCACACCTGTCTAGGCCGGGAATACAGGCAGATACCGGCACATTGCGAATTACAAACGTTGCTGCAAATAACACATTTTGATACCCCAGTGTTGGATGACCCTCTGCTCTCCTCTATAGGGCACGTCTGCTGGGGCAGGTGATGAGATGGCGGCATCCTCCGGTGTACAGATCCCTGGTGGACCTGTCGACAATGGAAGAGAGACACATCATAATCACTTACAGACTTGATCGTGCAACAACCCAGGAACTGTGTGCCCAGTTGGAGCCAGACCTGATGTCAGCTATCCGCCATCCCACAGGAATCCCCCCTTTAGTGCAGGTCCTGTCTGTACTCCATTTCCTGGCCAGTGGGTCTTTTCAAACCACAGTGGCCATGGCATACGGGATGTCCCAGCCAATGTTCTGTAACGTGTTGTCCAGAGTGTTATCTGCCCTGCTGAAACACATGCACAGCTACGTCGTTTTCCCTCAGGTGGAGGATTTGCCCACAGTGAAAGGTGGCTTCTATGCCCTGGGACATATCCCCAACATCATTGGTGCCATTGATGGAACACATGTGGCATTTGTACCCCCAGCAGGAATGAACAGGTGTACAGAAACCGCAAAAGCTACCATTCGATGAATGTGCAGATGGTGTGTTTGGCAGACCAGTACATCTCCATTGTCAATGCCAAGTATCCTGGGTCTGTGCGTGACGCTTACATTTTGAGGAATAGTAGCATCCCTTATGTGATGGGGCAACTCTAGAGGCACCAGGTGTGGCTAATAGGTGAGTCAAAGGTCCCAATACAGTTGATATAGGTGTCTGGGTATGGGCTTGTCCCTAAGGACTAGTGTGTGTCTAACAGTTGTCCCTCGACATTTGCAGGTGACTCTGGTTACCCCAACCTGTCATGGCTACTGACCCCAGTAAGGAATCCCAGGACAAGGGCAGAGGAACGCTACAATGAGGCACATGGGAGAACTAGGAGGATTATAGAATGCACCTTCCGCCTCCTGAAGGCCATATTCCGGCCTCCATCTGACAGGTGGATCCCTATACTACTCACCGAAGAAGGTGTGCCAGATAATCGTGGCCTGCTGTATGCTGCACAACCTGGCTTTGCAACGGCATGTGCGTTTTCTGCAGGAGGATGGGCCAGATGGTGGTCTTGTGGCAGCTGTGGAGCCTTTGGACAGTGAAGAAGAGGAGGCAGAAAAAGAGGATGTGGACAGCCGAAACAACATCATCATACAATACGTCCAGTGAGACACAGGTAAGAAGTTGTAACTGCTTCCCACATCTCATACTATTGTTGGAGCTAGCATAAGTCTGTCATTTTCACTCAGTGTATGTACCCTTACTTGTCACTTTGGCTTTCCATTTCACAGATCTGGGTCCAACTTTGTGCCCTCTGCTATGCTTACTGCTGGCCTACAGCTGTGTTACATTGGTGTGTGAAAAAGTACATTGACATTGCTATATTCCATAGATATTGCAATTACACATTTGTGAAGGCACAGACTGACTCCAGATTGTTTTGTGATTGAAGTGTGTTTATTTCTGTGCAAATAAGTGGAGGGGGTTGTAAAATGGGCTGGGGTGATGGTGGAGGAATGCCCATGGCAGAGTCCAGTCTATTTGTTTCACAGGTACATTGTCCAATGGGGCATAGGAAGTGGAGCAATGGCAGTTTAAGGTGGACAGGGTGACAAAGTGGGACAGAAGGGTGACATTCAGGGGTGTCTTATTTCCTGGTGGGGGTCTTGGCAATGTTCTCTGTCTTGTTCCTGGATCTCAGGGACCGTTTGAGGGGTGGTTCTCCATCTGTAGGGGGTGGGGTGCTGGTAGCCTGTTGTTCATGTGGCGGTGCATCCTGTTCACTAGCGCCGGCGGAGGTGGAGGGCTGTTCATTGTCCAGGCTAGTGTCAGGGGCCCGTTGGTGTGCCACTGTGTTCCTCCTGGTGTTGAGAAGATCTGCCAGCACCCCTGCAATGGTGACCAGGGTGGTGTTGATGGACTTCAAGTCCTCCCTGATCCCCAGGTAGTGTTCCTCCTGCAGCCGCTGGGTCTCCTGAAACTTGGCCAGTACCGTGCCTATGATCTCCTGGGAATGGTGGTAAGCTCCGATGATGTTGGAGAGTGCCTCATGGAGTGTCGGTTCCCTGGGCCTGTCCTCCCCCTGTCGCACAGCAGTCCTCCCAGCTTCCCTGTTATCCTGTGCCTCTGTCCCCTGAAGCAGGTGCCCACTGCCACTGCCACCAGGTCCCTGATCGTCCTGTGTTAGTGGGGTTGCCTGGGTTCCCTGTAGTGGTGGACACACTGCTGATTGACGTGTCCTGGGGACAGAGGGATGGGCCCGCTGGGTGGGTGCTGTGGTGGTGTTTCCTGAGTGGGGAGGTTCAGTGGTGGTTTGTGAATGTGTCAGGGGAATCGACTGTCCCGAGGTCCCTGACAGGCCGGGCTGGTCATCTTGATCCAGGCGTGCAGAGCAGCTGTCATCACTGTGGGCCTCTTCTGTGGGGGGACTGGTTATGTCTGGCACCTCCTATCCGGTGACGTTGGGTAGGGGTCCTGTTGGGGTGTAATTGCACAGTTCTTGTATCTGTGTGTGCCATCTTGTGCAATAGTTGAGTGACCCTCTACTCCTGTGCTTGTATTATTGTTGTGCCCCTTGTGTGATTGATGATTTTGGGGCATGTTGGAGACTCTCTACTGGACATGCTTTGGTGATGGGTGTCCATGCATTGTTGTTACATGCAGGGCTTGGTTTTGGGATGTGTGGGTTGTGTTAGTGGAGTATCTATGGGTTGTTTGGGTGATGGGTGTGAGGGTAAGGGTGGCAGTATGTGATGGCATGCAGGTGGGATGGGGGGATATGCTAGTTAAGATTTGACTTACCTGAGTCCAGTCCTCCTGCTACTCCTGCGAGGCCCTCAGGATGCATGATCGCCAAGACTTGCTCCTCCCATGTTGTTAGTTGTGGGGGAGGAGGTGGGGGTCCACCTCCAGTCCTCTGTACAACAATCTGGTGTCTTGATACCACGGAACGTACCTTCCCCCGTAAATCGTTCCACCTCTTCCTGATGTCATCCCGTGTTCTTGGATGCTGTTCCTCTGCGTTAACCCTGTCGACAATTCTGCACCATAGCTCCATCTTCCTTGCAATGGATGTCTGCTGCACCTGTGATCCGAATAGCTGTGTCTCTACCTGTACAATTTCCTCCACCTTGACCCTGAGCTCCTCCTCAGAGAACCTGGGGTGTCTTTGAGGTTCCATGATGTGATGTGGGCGATGTGTGAGGTGGTGTCAGTTGCGATGTGTGAGGGGATGTGTTGGTGTGTGTTGTTTGAGGTGCGTGGATGTTGTGTAAGTGATGGCGTTGTGTGTCTGTGGATGCTGGTGTTGTTTTAGGTAGTGTCTCTCTCTGGCCTCCTTTCAAAATTTTGGTTGTAAGGGTTTGTGGGTGATGTGGGTGTGTGTTTTATATTGGATTGGGTGTGTGGGTGTGGTGTGTGTATGTTTATCAGGTGTGTGCATTTCGAATTGTCCAATGTAGTTGTGTTTTGTAAATGTGTGTGTATTTTGAGTGCAGCGTGGGTCGTGATAGTGTGGGCGTATTCCTGTTGGTGTGACAGTGTAGATTTTGGTATCGACAGTTTATCACTGAGCTTTGGTGTGGCGGACTTGTGTGGGTGTCTGTATTGTGGCGGATTCCAAGCTGTGGGTCATAATACCTGTAGCGGAATTCCGCTGCTGCAGCGGTATGTTGGCGGTCTTCTACACGGCGGAAAGCGGGATTTACCGCCAGGGTTGTAATGAAGGCCTAAATGATGATGTTTTAATGGCAGAAATAGATTGGCCACTGAATTTGTCAGTGTGCTCCCACAAGGTGAAGATGTCATTTTGCCTTCTTTCTCAGTCCCGGTTCTAGATGTAGTAAAGGAAGCCTACGCTGCCGATTGGGCTTTGGCACAGGCTCCTGTGCTGTATCGCAACCATGTAGCGTGAGATAGAGATTCCCACTACCACGTAATACCAATTAGATCTGCTCCCCAGAACCAGCCTCAATATCCAGTTAAACACAAAGCTAAAGCACCTGTGAGAGAGATTCTCACACAACTTGAGTACCATGGAGTAATAGAACCCTGTGTCTCTGCAATAAATAATAAACCCATTATTCCCCGTAGTAAAACCTGACCATTCAAATAGAATAGCCTTAGATTACAGACACTTAAACAGTCACATTTGAAATCCAAAATGCACATAGCACAGCACTTATCAATAATATAGCGCAAAAAATGCAAAACAACCTTGGACATTTCCAATGGTATTTTCTGTCAACATCTGGTACCTGGAAGCAGGGATCTAAGCATCTTCAGTGCGCTAGGCTCTCAGAGTCGTTGTAGTCATTTTCCTCAAGGGTGTAAGAACACCCTGGGGTATTTTCTGCCCATGTAACATCAATATTATATGATACTGATCCCTAGACGTTGTCTTATGTCGATGACGTCTACCTAAGAGATTTTGACCTCAATGGAGTTTTGTCCCAGGTAGGTCACATAGTTTTAGGATTGCTACCAAGGAGACAAATTTAACTTCAACAAAACCAACATTTATTTTCTAAGTGTCCTATTTTTAGGATACAAATTATCTGATGAAAACAAAAGACTAGCCCAGAACTTTCTGGGATAGTGCGCTCAACTTCACCTGCCAAACACCATCAAGAAGATACAGTCATTGCTGGGCTTCTTTCATTTTGGCCAAACATATATTGCAGATTATGCACAATGCAAAAAAACACCTTATACTTTAATTCATTCAGATTTTTCAAGCAAACACTGGACACCAGAACATATACACATACTCAGAGAATTAAAACAAGACATGGTAGAAGCAGAACACTTACACATATGTAACAACAAAACAATTTTGGTAACCAGAATAATTGCTGGTGCCATTGGGTTCACCTATGCCACATTTAATGAGGGTGACCCAGTATCCATATCATACAAATCACACTTGTACTGTAAACCAGAACAAAGATTTGCACCAACAGAACAAATACTGACCCCCGTACAGATGGCTGTCATTAGGGAGAGACCACTTACCCAAGGAAAATGCACTATTGTTGTTTCCCCAGTGCCAGCACTTGAGGCGGTCAACAAAGCTGGCATTCCAAATGCGAAAGCATTATATCCCTTTGGATTCAATGGGCAACCTCCCTGATTGAAACTGATATCTGTTATGTTTTCGACTTCAAACTACAGACCCAGGAATTTTTACAATATGAACTTGAGTTCCCCGTGTCCTCTAACACCATGCCTCTTGATCAATACAGAAACTACATTTACATTGAAGGTTCGGCCGAACAAGCTGGAGATACAAAACGACAATATTCCACTGCCTGTGCAGCTTTTAGCATAGTGGTGAGGTATGGTACTGTTGTATAGCTATTTTAGCCATATTTTAGACATGTTATTTTAGTTACCTAGGCCTGCCGCTGTGCACTTTAACCCAGTTACATTTTATTCAGCATTGCTTTATTTTTCTAGCAAGAGCCACATTTGCGGTGCTGTTTTATTTTCTCTATCTCATTGTCCTTTCACCTGAGAAAGCATTACGTTCTTAGTAGGACATTTATTTCACTCTGTGCTTTCTCCAAGGCTACAGTCAGATAGGCTTGCCGACAAACGTGGTATGCTGTGTCTCCAGCATTTATAGAAAAACACACACTCGTATGTGGGGACCATTTGTTAGATTGTCAGCTGTTTTATTATAAAAACACCCCTTTTTCCTAAACATGTTAGACAGAGATTCCAGCCAGATGACCACAACTGTATGCTGATTGCTTCGTTACAGCTGCTTTCTTAGATGCCGAACCCGCTGATCCACATAGAGACGGTGTCTCTCTAGGTCACAGCCTTCCTTATCCAGGTATGAGGGATGATGTTCTCTCAAGGGGAAACCTGAAAGGCGGATAAGGCTTTTATGCTGTGCTCAAACACAGCGTAGGTAGGAGGACTATAGACCACACCTAGTGACAGTATGGTATGGCTGTTTTTGTGTTTCACTATTTTAGTCACATGCTTGCTTTTATTGTGTTTTATCATCCTAGTTATTGCAAGACATGCTATTTTATCTAAGATGCAGTTACTTCAATAAATTCTTATTGAACTATATTCTGCCTCTGTTGTCTTCACCTATGTGAGTCTTTGGTATCCGAGAGAAAGGGATGAGATCTGATTGACCACGAGACCCCTGAGGTGTCTTTCTTGTCGTGTGCCCGGTTGCCACAATCATCTCAACCAGAGATGAAGCACTGCTAGTTAGCTGGAGAACCCGATTAGGCTGACAGGTGTCATATGGTGTGGAATCGTACTCAGTACCCACAATCCATGTGATTCTGCTGGCTAAATCCAGTAACCTTCTTAGAATAATGAGAACCTATGCGACAGTACATTCCACCCTCAACATACCTACATGCAGACCCTAGGGGACTACACTGCACAACTTGCAGAGATTAAGGCTCTGATTTTGGCAGTGGAACATACGGACCCAGAACAGTCCACATTGGTTGTGTGTGATTTGTACTACTGTGTCAAGTTCCACAATGATTGCTTACATCATTGGCGCCTGAACAGGTTCAAAGACTCAAAAGAGAATACCATTAAACACAAAAACTTGCAGGGGAGGGTAGCAGATCTTAAGTACAGACTACCAAGAGCTCCTGTAGTTCATACATTGGGCCTCCAATGTGTAGGAGTACACATTGTAAGAAATACTTTGGTTGACAAAGCTGGGAAATCCAAAGTAGCTATGGATTCTGTTGCTGCAATTACTCATTCTGATATGAGACTCACTAATAAGCATTGGCTGTTGTGAAAGCTTCAACTAACTGCAAGCCTTTACAAGAAGCATACACTGCTAAATATACCCACCACCTCAGTACCCAAAATATTGCATTTGAAACAATTCCAGGGGTGGGTGATTATATGATCCCTAACCAAGATGAGATCTCATTAAAGCAACTCATGAGTGTATTGCTTCTGCCCATGCTGGTGTGGCGGCCACTATTTCCCTGTTACAAAAAGGGTATTGGTAGCCAGGTCTTTACAAACAGACCAAACATTATGTCCTTTCCTGTTATATCTGTCCACAAATTAAAGGGTCCCCCATAAAATGTCCATTGCAGACACCCCTCTTAGTGTCCAACATACCACTACAATGTGTGTACCTGGACCATTGCGGTCCCTAACAACCTGTTGGTGCATACAAATATATCTTAGTCCCTGTTCATTTATATTCCAGATACCCATTAGTATGGCCACAACGATTGGCTGATGCCCGAACAGTTATTAAAGCTGTTCAACTTTTCATAAGGACACATGTGGTTGCAGTATTCTACTTCGACCAGGGCCCTTGATTTGCCTTCAGGGCATTAAGGCACACTATGGCAACAATGGGTGTTCAACTCCATTTCTCATCTCCATATTGCCTTGAGGGAAATTCTGCTGTGGAGCGTAAGAACCAAGACTTAAAGCAATCCTTTACAGCAAGGTATTAGGTTCTGGTAATAATTGGCTTCATCACCTGTATGGGGTCCAGAGATCATTAATTAGCCAGCCCAGAATTTCCTTGGGAGGATGCACCCCTTACCAGGTCCTGTTCGGGTTACTTATGTATGTCCCAGATCCTGATGGCCCTAGAGCGGTGGCAGTAGAACACCATTTGACATAAATGAACGTGTCTGTTTTACTGGAAACACCACAAATCTGTGATGAAAATTCATCTGCCTATCTGACACCACCTTGGGAATGAGGGATTTGTCAGCAACATCTACAGGCTGAATTCCTAATGCTGGTGATCTAGTACAAGACAATATTGCAGAAAAAAAGGAGTTTGGCTCATCATATAGAGCACCAGTTCCAATCCTGCGAATACACAGTACCAGAATTGGCAGTATACTATTGCTGCCTGGTTCTAAAGAAAACTACTTTGCTTCAAATGACAATGTCAAATTGCACTATGCTGATCCTGTACAGTAGACCATGATGATTCTTGGGTAGTTCCCTAGAACCTCCCTACCGAATGGGTATAGCTATTCAAGAATTCAACAATGCTTCTGCAAATAACACTGCTACAGTTGTCTCCCTGTGCTTGGGGAGAGCGGAGAATAAACTTCTGCTACTTGTCAACATTTCAGCAACAAGAAACATACAAACTATGGATCTCTACTCTTCCAAATCAGCACAGACGGATGACATTGTTTATTATGAACCATCGCCATTGGGCCCATCTACCAGTTCTGCACCAGCTCCTCCTTTTGCACAAACAGCTTCTGGTTATTTTATTAACAATGATGATTCTTCTTCAAAGTCCTCTTCATCTGCAACTGTATCTGTTTCAAGAAACACGTGAGCTTTATAACTGAATTAAAAACAATTTATTTGGTTCATCCATGGTACTATCTACAGATACTGCTGACATTGCTTGCCTCCCTGCTTTGGATTGGGGTTGTCATTGTTTTCTCTTTCTTGTTGAATAGTTAATATCTTCCTGAATGCTCTGCTGTGGAAATGGTGGATGAGGTTTTGACACCTTACCTTTCTTCCTAAACGATCCGAAGAGACTTGTCCCTTGTGAACTTTTCAGCTTTTCTGATTCCTGATGGGATTGTGTGGGCAAGATTACCATATGAAATATTCGGCCCTACTGAGGTCATTCAAACTCCACATATCTTCAAAGTTTCTATGAATTATATTATTAAACCTGGGGTTGTTTCTGATGACTAGGATATTAAAACAGTTGATTACATGTTTTCTGAGCTTGAATATTCTACTGTACTTGAAGGAAAAGATGTATAAATGAATACAGCGAGTTATGGGTAAATGTTCTGTTACTACCATTATGGACATCACTTTCTGCACTAAGCTAGTACTTATTTTTCTGGACATGTGGCTAAAATGCAGATTCATATTACATCATATTACCTGCTTTTAAAGTTAGTAAACTATTGCTAACTGACACAAAATTAATCTATTTGGATTCCTTTATTTCCTAGCTGGCCTTTGAAGGCTATGAATTTTGAAAAAAACTCTGTTGATTTGAAGAGTGTATGGAGAACATGTGACTGGCAAATACAGAGAAGAGAAGCTTTATTTAGAGCATGCCTTACTCTTTTATGAATAATATTTCTGAATTGCACAGGTCAGCAAAAGACTTGTCTGGGGATAGCAAAAAAAATAACTGTCTCCAGTATCACAGCACTAGCTAAATTTAACAAAAGATACTTTTGAATGTCAGCAAAGGACAGCTCACTAGTTGGGTTCTGAATGGTATTTGTAATTCCTCACTTTCAAGTCCCAGGGGGTAGTTATTGTGGTCAGTGGACACAAACGGTTGTCAGGCACATTTTGTAAATTCCACATAGGGTTGAAGCGCAAGCCTACTGGATCCTCGCTATATCACAGCTCCACACTCAGGTATCATTGCAGCATATTGGGCCTCATTACGAGTTTGGCAGTACCTGGACCGCCATGTTGGGGGTGGTGGTCGTACCTCCGACGACCCAGCGGTGAAGACTGTCAAATTATGACCATGGCGGTCTTGCCAACAGTTTAAGCCAATACACCGCCAGTACTGCCAGTGTAGTCAGGCCGTCTCAGACAGCAGTAGGCACCTTTAGACCGGTGGGGTCCATGTTTCCGCCGGACATATTACGAGACTGCACACCGCCAGGGTTTCAGCTGTGGTCGCACCGCTACCAAAACCCTGGTGGAAACAAACTCTCTAAAATGAAACACTTACCTTCTGGGACACAGAGCTGCCTGGAGCCACCATTGAACCTGAACTCAAAGTCCTTCTACTGCTCCTGCTCATACGACGACTTCAGAACCAGTGATGCTGATTAAGACAACAAATGTAAGTACACATACCAAGCACACACTAGAGGGAAAGGTATTAGTACACACCCACACACAACACAGACAGCTGTGATGCCTTGCAACAGACACGCACACATGTAACCACACATGCATAGGAACACACACACCTACATACACACACTCACACACATACTACACACATGCACACACAAACTATACACCAAGAAAAACACACACATGGCATACACACACCAACCCACACACGCTCAGCACCGCCACTACAGAACACAATCTTACACAACAACACTGAATCACACAGTAACATCACAACTGCAACTACATATACGCTTTGCCAACCACTCTCACTGCACACCTCCACATGACAACACATGCATTCACTAACACGTAAAAACACCACACAAGCAATTAATACTATAACACAGCCATATATTGATCCATTTATCACACTACACCCACACCACATACAACGCTAAGGACATTGCCAACACCACACACATGCATGCACACACAACAACCACTCAAGGGCACACCACACCAACATTACACATGCCAACAAAACTATACACAATTTGGTTACACACATGAATGGAACAAACACAAACTCATCAAACACACAAAACACACCAATGACAGTGGGACCAATGACAGGCCCACACATGAAGGCCAGGCCCAACAGCTAGCACAACTAACACACACACACACAGGTCACACACACACACAAACCAAAGCCCACAAGCACTATATACTCATGTAAAAAGAAAGGCAGGACAAGTATGTTACCATCGAATCCAACAGCAGGTTGGCTCAGAAGTATTAAAATGCAATAAAAAAACATAAGGAACTATGTACAAGTATATACAAGGCCATTGGCCTGTCAAAAATACAGGTGCCCAAGGCACAAATGTCACCTACCAGTGCCCCTACTTGACTTCTGACTGCAACATGACCTCCACGAGGTAGGGGCATCAAGGGGGCAGGCAGGCACCTCAGGGTTTGGGGTGTTGTGGGGTTTGGGCTTGGGCTTCGGACAGGGTCCTTGTGCTTTGGAGGGGTAGACCTTTTGGCAGGGGGAGGGGCCTGGGCACCACCAGGGGGAAGGCAGGGGAGGACTTGGAGGTGAGGCCAGACTAGGGGAGGGAGACAGAGTGCTTGGGGGTCTCACAGGGTTGGGTAGGGGTAGGGATCAGGGAAAACTCCGAGAGGAAATGCTTCTTAGACACTTGGGGGAGGTCATGGTAAAAGGGTTTGGGAGTGGAGGGAGAGGTAGTGGTTGTCAGATGTGTAGGTGTGGATGTCTTGGGTGTAGGTACATGCATGGAATGCTTGTGTGTCCAGGGTATATGCTAGGTAGGTAAGTGCGGGCGTTAAGGTATTTTGGGAGGAGGGGAAGGAGGTGCTAGGAGATGCTGTGGAGGATGGGTGACTGTCTATTGGGATGGTGTCTGCAGATATGGTACATGTGCTGCATGTGGGGGTGTTGGTGGTAGTGAGGGGTGTGGATGTGGTGACTGGGGTAGATGTCTGTGGGTCTGATATTGTGATGACTGTGGGTAAGATGGGACTGGTGGCTGGACCCATTAATGATGGTGTGGTGGCTGCAGATGTATCTGATGTAGTGTCTGTGAGGGAGGGGGTGGCAGGAGAGTCAGTGCAGGGAGTAGATGTTGGAGTGTCTGCAGATGGCTGTTGCTTGTTTTCATGCCTTTGGTAGGGAGTAGGGTGCTTGTGTTTCCCTGTGGAACCCTTGTCTGTTGAGGTGGGTGCATGTCTGTGTGTACGTGTGCTTTGGATCGGGTTGGGGAGAGGGGTTGTTCTGCTTTCCCTCTTATCTCATAACCGAGCTTACAGAACCTTTCTGGAATGCACTTCTGAGTTTAAGGAAGACATTTATTGTTATTAATTCTCCACCATGAGATTCCTGAGAGACGAAATTAGTAGATTGGAAGCACACGTTCAAAAGTAGTCGCAGCAATGAAAGCAAAATATATCAAAGTACTTCTCAGTTGCAATGTACATAGCAAATAGATGTGATTATATTATAGCATAACTTCAAAGCAAAGCATAAAAGTCAAAATTCATCACCGTATGGGCAAGGCTGTAGGGCCTATATTCAGCTTCATCTTTCTGGGGTCTGCAAGATGATGACTCCGGTCAACTGCGAGAAAGAGATTTTCTACCCAAACGGGAGACAGGCAACTGACGTCTAGCTCCTGTCTGAAGTCAAAACAGATTCAATCTACATCTCTGTAGCCCAGAGTCATCCTTTAAAGCAAACTCAGTGTGAGACTCGAAGAAACCTGGAGAGTGGGCAATTCTCCTGAGCTCCTCGTTCTCAGACTGGATTGCGAGGTAAACACAAAATCTACGTGCTCTTATCAGCTAAGTTCTGGTGTGAAGAAAACAGCGTGGTCCATCTTGTGGAAAAACACAGCTTGGAAAAACACAGCTCGTCTGCAAAGTCTCAACTGCAATGTCTAACCCCACGTTAAAGCCAATAGGCAGCTAACCTAAATATCAAATGTAATGTCTCATGTCATGTCAAAGCCAATAGGCAGCTAAACTAAATACAGAATGTAATGGCTAATGCTGTGTCAAAGCCAATAGGCAGCTAAACTGAATACAGAATGTAATGTCTAATGCCATGTCAAAGCCAATAGGCAGCTAAACTGAACACAACATGTAATGTGCTACTGGTGAACATTGAGCAACTAATATGCGCAGTGGTAAAACACTAAGTCATTGGTCAAACACAATTAATAGCATCACAGGGGTTTGGGTTTGAGAAGAGGTAGTTGGAGGGAGATGGTAGGCAAAGGGCCACTGGCTGCCGTCAGAGGGGAGGCCAGATCCTGAAATGATCTATGGAGGCCAGCCATGGCACGTGAATGCCCTCCAGGAATGCATTGCTCTGTTATTTTTGAGCTGCTAGTCCCTGGATGGTGTTCATGATGGTGGTCTGAACCACAGAGATTGACCTCAGGAGGTGAATAGCCTCCTCATTGAGGGCAGTATGACTGACTTGAGCAGGGGCAGAGGTGCCTGTGGTGAAGGAAATGCCCACCCTCCTGGGTGAGCAGGGCTGGGCAACTGGGTGGGGAGCTACAGGGAGGGTGGTGCTAGTAAGGGGGTTGGCGGACAAAGATGGTGCTGGGTCAGTCCCAGATGGGTCCGCCACCACTAGGGAGTGTCCACTGGAGGAGGATTCCGAAGATGAGGTGTTGGTTCTTGTCTCCACTGTGGCACTCCCCTCATGCACCGTCCCACTGGGTCCCTCAGTGTCAGTGGTGCCACCTTCCTGGGTCCTGTGGGCTGTGGCTTCCCACTCACCTGTGCCCGTGCTCCTTTGCCAGACAATGCTGATTCACACAATGAGAGAGAGGGAGGGAGAGAGACAGAGATAGGGTTAACATACACCTCCTATTGACACAGCTAAACAGGTACATCTGTCACAACACATTTCATGGCTAGGCAATCTCATTTGCTAAGACACATTACCTACATCATGTCATGACATGTCACTTCTACCCACACCTGCCTGCCAACCCTCATGCCTACAGCAAAACCTATGTTGGACTGCACCACTTGACTCATCTATATGATGCCAACTAATGCCCTCTTAAGGTCACACAGCATGCCCTTGATGCACCATCAATACTATGCCTTAATAAACATCTTACCTCTCCATTCACCTATCACCCATTGGATGTCTAGTTAATACAACATAACACTGCAGGCTTCTAAAGTGACAACACCTGATTAGTGCATGTCCTCTGGAATATGTCCATGACAGTGAAGACAACTCCACTCACTGATTACACACCACCTACCTACACATGGTTGGCCACTCAGTATGGTGCTGCCACTAAGGAGGACAACTCAGATTTAGTAGTCAATGCCAGTCAGGCTACCAAACACTTCACATCAGATGTGTAATTTGTGAATGTGTGGTTTAGCTATGTCAGTAGTAAGTCCCCATCACAGAGCCAGAGCTGCTGACACAAAACGCATTTATCACCACTCAGCATACTGCTAAGTGCATCTACAATGGGCCATGTACCACATGTCAAACAAACAAACACATACACTGAATGCACTGTCATAACAGATGTACCTCTGGGACACACATAACACATCATGGACCACTTCCCATGCCAAGACACATGCAGTTACACCAGTTGGACTACTAACCATGACAACCCCCCTGTCACACACCATACAACAATTGGTAAAACCTGTCACTGAGGCCAGGTGACACACATCTCAGGTGGCAATTTTCTGCATGCATAAGGCACATATGGACAAGCACCACTACCAGTACACCTAAGACATATCCCACTACCACATAAGCAGCCTGAGGAGACTGATTGCAACATTTCCATCACATCAACACACCATGTGTCATGCAATACCGAATCCATGCCTAATCTGTCACAACCTAATAGCCAAGCCAAGTAGTAAGAATCACAGGCCATCTGAAGCACCCCCAACTAACCATGTCGACATGATGTAGGCAGTCAGTCAGCAATGCAACAGAGGACTTTGTCATTCAAGCCATTTAACACCATAGTGACACATCAGGTATCTCCCAGGGCACTTACCACCACCAGAACCAAACCATAGTTAGGAAGGCTACATCATTATAAGTATTTCTCCTAGGAATGCAACATCTGTGCAATCAGACCTCATCAAATCTACATGTCTCAGTATTCCTGGTTGCCTACCTACACATACCCTACAGTCAGCAGACCATCTGTAAATGCCTAGTCAGTTCACAGGTCAGTACTCCTGTCCCAGGAAGGCCAGTTCTGAGGTAAAACTGTAATGCCAGCCCCACAATCTGTCTATACCAAAAACAGTACATGATTTACATAGTCCCAGTGATGAAAAGAGAGTCACACAGTTGCATAAACAGGTAGCCTACACAGATGACAGTGGACTGACACCTCAGAGCCACTAATGCAGATGGATGAAGCTGCTCATACACAATGCTTAGGATGCTACTGATGCTCACATCTATTGTATGGCCAGGATAGAGTCACACATGTGACTATGTCATCGGTGAATCTCCACATTACAGATTTGGAGAGGTATGGAACAGGGAGATGTAAAACCACTGACAGTAAGCATGAGGACACATCTTCTAAATATTCTCTGCCAAGGTGCCTATTGCCAATTTCCTAATGGTGATGCACATGTAGCATTAACTACAATGGCACTTTGCCAGCACTGAGGCACCCAATCCCAATTAAGGCCAGGCAAGTACCAGGATACAGTCAGTACTCACCCCCTTGTGACTGCTGAGCTGCCCTCAAATGCCCATCCACCTCAGGGCAGGCCACCACCAAAATGCGGGCCCTTGAGGGGGTAGGGTCTGATGGCCCCCTCCACCCCTCATTGGGAGGAAATCCCCAGCTAGGCCTGTCGCGTAGGCTCTCATTATTCTAATGAGACTACTGGATTGTGAGCAGCAAGATCGTCCACGGTGTGGGAGACTGAGTCTGACCCACTGTGGGTGACATCTGGCGTTCTAAATTCGGGTTTTGCTCCGGCTAACTAGCAGTGCCTCATCTCTACCAGAGGATAGAGATAATTGGGCAGCCGAGCGCATGACATATTAGGCTTCTCAGAGAAGTCGTGGTCACTCAGGTCGCATCCGGTTCTCTCATTCACAGTTCAGTCTCATATATAAATGACAAACAGAAGCAGTATGTGTTTCAATGATTGGTTTAATAAAACAACTGCATCTTAGATAGAAAAGCGTGAGCTGCAATAACCAGGACGACACAACATGACAGTATTAAAATGGTGACGAGGAGAGTGAAGCATAAGAATAACGCTATCATATTGTCACTAAGATCGATGGACTATTTCCTATCCAAGCCGAAATCTGAGCACAGTATGTTAAGCTCAAATTCTGTCCTTCAGGTTCCCCCTGAGAAGACATCAACCCTCATACCTGAGGAAAGGCCAGTGGTCTGCGTTAGCATCTGTAGCGAAGCATTCAGCAATCAGCATACAGTCGTGGTTCCCTGGCTGTAATCTCCCTCTTAACGTGTAATGGGACTAGGAAGTGTTTTTATAATAACACAGCTGATGTTCTGAGAAAATGTCCCTATGTAAGGATGTGTATTTTCTATGAATGTTGGAGACTAAACTTCTACCACGTTCACCGGTAATGTACCAAGCTGTATCCTTGAATGAAGCACAGAGTGATCAAGAATGTCTTGTTTGAGAACACAGTGCTGGGCTAAGCAAAAACAGTTAGATAAATTAAAATAAAACTAGACCCTAAAACTGGTTATTGTAAAAATAACAATGCGAAGCCGAATAAAATATATGTAGGTTAAAGTGCACAGTGGCCTAGTGTGTTAAACTAAAGTGCATGGAGCTATAACTAAAATGGCTGCACAACAATCCAATGTGATGTTTTATTCTGACAGGAGTGTGTTCTGTCTGTGGCGGTTCGGTCATCAATGGTTTTCCACTATTGAAGGACCGTTGTGATGATTTCTGGATTGTATGATGCTGGGCAGAAAGTGGTTGGCGGTGCATTGCTTGTGGTTGAACCACATCTTTCCTGCTCACCAGTTTCCTGGTGGTGTCGGATTTGTGGCTGTTTTTTGGCAGTCTTTATTGTGGACTCAATGCGGCGGGCGAAATACCGCCAACACTGGCCGCTGCGGTCTTGCCAAAAGTGTGGGTAAACTTTGCCAACAGTGATTATGTTCCTTCACATTAGCAGCTATCAAAGAGCCCCTTAGTCTCTTTTCAGAAGAGGTCGACTTAAAAGACTTCTTGTTTGGTGCTAGAAAACCACACTTAAAACGTTTTTATGTGTCATATGTAATGCAATTTGGAAGGTGTGGCAAATGGAAACTGCTGCAAGTTTGAGGCAGATCGATAAAGAAACCATGGAAAGGCTTTAGCCTTTGTCTATAATGTTATGAACATATTGTCCAACTGTATTTACATGCTAAATAACATTTTGGCCTTTGCGATAGACATCATTCAGAATGATATGTAATTTTTACACCATGGACAGAGTCAACATAGGTCCATTATGTAGCTGGGTTTGAAACTGCAGCTTCTTAGAAGTGGCTGCATGCCCTGGCAGCATGTTAACTCTACTGAGTTATTTGCCACCTTCAATTTGACCAAACAACAACAGAAAAGGGCTAAGAAAGAAGAGAGCTACATTATGCATAACATTGAAAGATTCAAAAAGTTGCCTTTTACTGTAGCAGAAATTCCATCAGCAGCGTGGCTAATACAGTGAGTGATTAATCTGCCCATTTCCACATATCAGTTCAGCAAGTGTCTGAAACATTTTGCATTAGACAGATTTGAGCAGTTAGGGGACAATTACATCCACAAGGTGTGGGAGTTGTTTTTCAATTACAAAAGTCTAAACAGAGAAACAGAGGTCTTTCTTAGCAGAAGCAAATGTGAGACTGCTGCCAGCCATTCTATGACTTGCAAGCAGACGTCTTTGCACGGCACTTGTAATGTGGCTGTTCTGAACTTGGTATTCTATATGAAGGGTTCTAAAATTATAACTTGCTGCACACATGTGTTATATCCCCCCACACAAGATATAAAAGCAGAAAAATGCGGCCACACATTGCTACTTCAAATGTAAATTTTGAGACGCTGATCAGACTAAAGGTGCTGTTGTTTCAAAAACATGTGGCTCTGACATCAGACAGAGAGACCTATGGCCTCTACCTAGCAAGGTCTTTAGCAGAGATACACTCCTAATAAATACCAACTTCCCCAATCATTTCGGGGAGTTGGTGAGCAGAATTTTCAACACATCCAATATTGTGGGAATTGCGCACTTTCTTAATGCTGTTGTGTCTGGATTTGTTAGCACCTTCAGGCTGTATTTGGAGTGATCCCTTCAGCGAATTATTTACTCTTTTCTAGTGTCTGGTGGATTCCCAATAACTTTGGCATTGCTTGGTGGCATTTTGCTGTTGCTATTTTTGATACGCAATGACTCTCCCACCTCAACAAAGTGGAGTAATGGAGTTCCCATCAGCACACCTCTGTAGTGATCACATGATGCAGTACTTCGAAGTTTCACTGCTGGAGGAGCTTGGGCTGAATTGGTCATTGATATTTTAACCAATACTCACCTATGTGCAGCCAATTTTCTACTGTTTGTGGTGCTTCTTCGAGTGTACACCGAATGTGTGGCTTGCTGTGCAGCCTGTGCCTTCTGTGGGCACCGATCCGTTAATGTTCTTGTTGAGGGCTCATTCACGGAGACTGTGGTTGACAAACGAGGCATCCTATGAGCCACCCCTTGTGGATTTCCTGGCTCCCACTATATCTGCTGCTGCAAGGAATGTGCCCCCCTTAGCTAGTCCTATAGTTGATGCTTCTGCACATATATGCTTTACAGTTCATTCAGTCAACACACTGGTAAACTTGTCTCCTGCCGAGGTGGAATCCTTCTTAGCTTTCATCACCATCGAAGACATTGAAGATTTCCTGCAGGCCATAATTCTAGTTGAATTTGTTGGTTGGCATTTTTTGTTATATTACTAAATTGCCCTTTAAGCTGGCCTGCCTGTTGGCCTGCCTTGCTTGTCATCTTTGACATTTTTATGTATATTTTAACATGCTTTTAGAGTTTTCACGTTTGAGGGCATTTTAGTTGTAGAATATGCACTCTTTTCCCGACAATGGGGAGGGTGTCATGGGTTAATTTTACACTCTGTTTGGGTACACATATTTTAGCTTAGCTTAGCACTGTGGCCTGTGCTCTTTGAAGTACATATTTCTTCTGATTTAATTTATTCAATTTTATTCATTTTGAGTTAGCCTGCTTTACAATGGGTATGTTTTTATTTCCTAATCAGCGATGACTCTGTGATTCTGTGAAAGCATTGTTGTTATTATTATTCTGCGCACAACATTTTACTATGTACCCCTGTCCCAGGCTGACAAGAACAATACGTGATAATTCATCTAGCAATTGTCACAACAAGAGTATGTAAACAGTCTGCCACTTAGGCACATGCTTACGTCAGGCCTTTTCACAGAACATAAATATGTTTCTTATAAAAACACTGTACAGGCCAAGGGACAACGGGAGGTCATTCTGGCCAGGATGTCTGTCTACCCTACATTCCCTTTGATTGCAGACCTCAGCCCTGTCTCTACAAACAGCACAGGAGACGGCGGGCAGACTCTTATCCAGACTCTTGGGTGTGGGTGCTCCTCTCATGGACAAAGTACGGACAGATTAGACTGTCTGTGCTCTCGCTTAGGAGTTAGGGGTCGGGTAGAATTCATACATGAATGTTGGAACTTTTTTTTTTTTTTTTCGCTGGTCACCTCAATCCTAATCCTGCTATGTCTCATTGCCCTAATAATTGCAGCTCATATATTTTATCGTAGATTGCAGTCTTTTCAATAAATGTATTGAAAACCATCCTGCAGCTTTTCTTCGGCTTATTTGTGTGCATGAGACTTTTTGCTAACGAGAGAAAGGGGTGAGATTATCCAACCACGACTTCCCCTGAGAAGCCACAGAGTGTCATGCATCAGGCTGCCACAAATCACCTTTTCTTCTATGTTTGTGGGAGGTACTGCTAGCTAGCCTAAACGGTTGGGCCGACAGCTGCCAGAAGGTATAGGATTGACTCAGTCACCCACAAACTGTGGTGCTGCCACCCCGAATCCAGCAGTCTTGTTTCAATAATGAGAGTCCTGTGACAAGTGACTGGCCTTTCCACTAAGACATCTTTCTCAGCTGATGGGTATGCATAGTACTGAGAGGAGAAGGACGGTTCTTTCCTCTTTCGCCTGTCTTTGACTTGACAGGTGTGTCTATTAGGGTGAATACATAGACAGGCCTCTTCGGTCAGACCTCTCTCTCAGATGACAAGGATGCGGATTCCAAAGCATCATAAAGCACAGGTTTGTTGGACCTTTTGTTCTTTGCTTGGGGACCTGCACCCTCTAGAGGCGAAAGGCTGTAATTGCAAGAGTTTTTACAACACCAGGTGAAATGATAGCCTAATATGCTAAATGTATTTAGGGAATGTGTGGTCCTAGTCTGGAGACCAAAGGTATGGCTTGTGAAAGGGCATACTATAAAGCACCCTCTAGTGGTGCAGGATGGAGATACACAATGTTGTCAAGAGTAATCTGAAAGTAATCCTAACAGCACAAAGTATTCCAACATATCTCTACCGGTTCTTGTTCATGTGTATTCGAGTAATGAAACTGACAGCCACCTCTTATCAAAGTAGATGTACTTTATTGCAAGATTTAGCTCCCACTCCAAATTACAGTCAAATATTGAATTGGGATAAAAAATGAATAAATTAATGTTTTGCCATGTGCGTTCTTGGATTATAGTTTCCCTCAGGGGAGATTAGAATGATTACGCCATGTCATCCAAAATTAATTCCATTAACTTGTGTATATTTGTAAATTGTTGCATACTATTGAGTAGTGAGTGTGTAATAAATGTACTTTTACTTTATGAATAGCAAAAGCATAAACTGGATAATCATTTATTGAGTGTTATACTTGTGTGTTCATAAATGGCAATTACTAACCCATACTACCTCCTTTGAGCAAGCCTTGGACTGCTCTGCAATGCTACCCTATGAGAGTCAAGTGGTACAATGGGGGTGTTTGGTTCCCAGTGGTGGTCGAGTGCGGACCCATTACTTATGCAGGCCACAGAACTAATGCCCCACCTTCCAACAACATGCCACTGAATTCACTCAGAAATTCACTCACCCTACACTACATTCTGGCATGTGTAGTTACAAGGTTACCAGTTATTTTAGGAGGCATTACCCAAATTTAAATTGCTTATGCGTCTCACTGAAATCATATTTGTCTTTCTCCGAGGTGCATAATGGAAATCAAAATGTTCAGCATCATGTTTGATTGTACACAATGAAGAAATTCACATTTTCATTTCTGAAAGATTCACATTTGCATGTTGCTGGGTTCGCACCCAAACAGACCTCTGCATTGCATTCTGGTATGCATAGTCTACAACATGGTTTATATTCTTAAACAAGGGAAAGTTGCCCCATTTTCTGGTGTTTTTTAATATTTACTACACCCTGTTTTACCTAACCCAGAAATATGGCTGGTTTACAATCCTCTCTCTGTTGCAATTTATATGTATTCATAACCATCCCAACATCATTGATATTAGACTGATTCACAGATTTCAACCAATGGCAGAAGTCAGCCCTGCCCATTATTCTCTACTATTATGTTACTGACTATGGTGCATGGAACTGGAATGGGGGTTGGTATGTCCTAAATATCCTGAGGGGCGAATTCTTTGTAGGGAGACTTCAGCAAACCAATTAAATGTTATACCACAATGGGATCCAGTGACCCTACTAATGTGGGAGGGGGTCCCAGTTACTAGACTCGATCTTTGCCCCACTGCCCCATTAAAAGTATACCCCTTACTTATCCTATGCAACCCTTGTGCGCCGGAGATAATGATGGGTGAAAATCAGTAAAATTATAAATCTATATCAAAATTGCTTTGGAAGTCGCACCCTAGTTATTCATATGTCCTATATCTTGATCTGACAATGAGTCACATCTAGATAATCTCATAGAACTGTGATGTACCTACCTTACAAAAATCCAAGAATGAACCCATGTGTCTATAACTAAAACAAATATAAGTGCTTAATGTCTGTATGTACAGGTCAGCTCAATCCAAACTTAACTAGTTTAATACACTGCAGCCTAATATATCCCCATGTTGGTGCAAGCAATTATCAATCACGAATTGTTATCTCTCATTACCATGTCTCTTAACTTGTAAGTTATCCACTTTACATATCCCATTGCTGCACACACCATCAAAGGTGCAGACATTACCATTTATAGACGGACACACAATTCTTCGTCTATATTCAAACCCCAAGGGGTATGAGAACATATCCCCATGATGTGTCTATACTCTTTCTGATGTAGAATTTTCTCTCTGTTACTTCCTCGCTCCATCTTGGGTACATGATCAATGGCATAATACTTGAGTAGCTGCTAGTCAGTGTTATATGCAATTTCCATCTGTTTTGAAACAGCATAGCTCCTGTTATGATTGATTGTTGCCCAGATATCTTCCAAAATCATTTTTTTTGGTCTCACATACTGTGCGCCAACATAGTTCAATCCACAGGGACATTCAATTACATATATAGTGAAAAGAATTCTACATGTGATGTGATGTTTGATTAGTTTGAAGCCTTCATTGTCAACTAAAAATTGACCCTGCCCTTCTGAACGTTACTTTTGGTTGATCACCCACCAATTCACCAATAGTAGGATCTATTTTCAAAACTGCCCAATGCTTTCTCAACATTTTACAAATATCTCCGGATTCCATTGAATATGTTGAAATGAATCTGATTTGATTTTCGGGCTCCACTCTGGCCTTTTTCTTCGGTATCAGTGTGGTCCTACTAATATACTTAACTTTGTCTTCAGCTTTATTGATGCACCTCTGGGGATAATTTCTTGTGATGAATTGGTGCAACATAGGTGTAAGGTGCCTCTCAAATTCGTTGGGTTCTGAACAAATTCTCTTGATCCTGAGAAATTCTCCATATGGGATACTCCATTTATTGCTAGGTGGATGAAAGCTCTCCACATGAAGTACGACACCCGTTGTTGTGTCTTTTCTATGAAGTGGGGTCTGGACTTGAATGTCACTAATACATATTTCTACTTAAAGAAATGTCACTCTTGTAATGCTGATCTCATGAGGAAACTTAAGATGTGCATCATTATTGTTAATTAGCTCAAAATTCTCTTTGAATTCCTTTTCAGTGCCATCCCAGATCAGAAAGAGATCATCTATAAATCTAAGCCAGATGATTTTTTTTTGCACGTACTTATCACTCTCAGGGACCCTGCGATTTGTTGTTCAAACTTACCCATGGTCAAATTAGCAAAATTTGGAGAAAATGAAAAGCTCATATCAGTGCCCTTTATTTCTAGGTACAATTGTTGTTTTAATAAGATTTTTTTTTTTTACTGCACATTTGGATCTTTTCTAGTAACATGTTGGTATATCAATGGTATTGAATATTATGCTGCTGTTGGAAATGTTCACACGCTTTAATGCCTATTTTCTGTTCAATGTTATTGTGCAACGCCACCGCATCCATAGTTATTAGTTTGTAGGTATTTTGCCAAGGGATACCTGAATTAGGTTTCAGACTAACGGGGGCAAGGAGTAATCCACATAATATGACATTGGTTTCATTAACGAACCTTCAGCCGAGATGATGGGTCTGCCAGGTGGAGTAAATTCATTTTTGTGTATTTTCATAAGAAATACAAGGTAGGAGTCATGGGATGTTGTACTGTCATATATTTTGCCTCATCAGAATCAATTAGGCACCATTGTTTTCACTGTGCGAGTTGTTGTTGCATTAACTCACCTAAATCCACTGTTGGATTTTACTTTATCTGTTTATAACAGGCTCCATCTGCAAGTTGCCAAACTGCTGCCGTTACATAATCTTGTTTGTTGATTATGACAATGTTTTCTCCTTTATCCACAGGTTTTATCTCAATGTTGGTAGAGTGGCAGCCATTGTGATATGCTGTACATTTGTTGTTACCTTGTTTGTCAAATTTGGAAACACGTTTTAGTAGAACTATTATTTGAGCTACTTTAAAAGTATTCAAACTCAATTGGAGGGTGTTATGTGCACAACATATCAAAATAACCACCGCTTTGCCCTGAGTAGAAATGTCCATTTTTAATGTTGCTTAAATTATTCACTGTGGGTGTTACAAAAAGATCATGACAGATGAGCAATCCACCTGTGACCAAGGTGTTGTACGACAAAACACTTGGGGGGTCATTCTGACCCTGGCGGCCGGTGGCCGCCAGGGCCACCGACCACGGGAGCACCGCCAACAGCCTGGCGGTGCCCCTTAGGGCATTCTGACCGCGGCGCTTTGGCCGCGGTCAGTGCAGGAAAACCGGCGGTCTCCCGCCGGTTTTCCGCTGCCCGTCAGAATCCTCCAAGGCGGCGCAGCATGCTGCGCTGCCTTGGGGATTCTGACACCCCCTACCGCCATCCTGTTCCTGGCGGTTCGGCCGCCAGGAACAGGATGGCGGTAGGGGGTGTCGCGGGGCCCCTGGGGGCCCCTGCAGTGCCCATGCCAATGGCATGGGCACTGCAGGGGCCCCCGTAAGAGGGCCCCGCTTGTATTTCACTGTCTGCATAGCAGACAGTGAAATACGCGACGGGTGCAGTAGCACCCGTCGCACCTTCCCACTCCGCCGGCTCGATTACGAGCCGGCTTCATGGTGGGAAGGTCGTTTTCCCCTGGGCTGGCGGGCGGCCTTTTGAAGGCCGCCCGCCAGCCCAGGGGAAAACTCAAAATACCCGCCGCGGTCTTCCGACCGCGGTACGGTATTTTGGCGGCTCCCGCCGGGCGCGCGGTAACCGCGCCCGGCGGGAGTCAGAATGACCCCCTTGGTTTTGTCATTCCTTCGTTTGCTGTTGCTGGGCCTATGTAAATAAATCTGAAGCCAACGCACACGTTACTGAATGCATGTGTAGTCCTCTGGTGTGTGGATGACTTTCGGGAGAAAGTGTTGAACATATATATATGTATATTCACTGAAAAAACTAAAAGTTACAAGGACATTATAGAGAGGAAATAGAATTATAAAAAACATAGACATTCACTTGAAAAAAGCCAAAGGTTACAAGGACGTTATAGTTAGGCTCACATTTGAAATGCACAAAACCATAGTAACTCACCAGTTATAGAGTTACCTCAAGTAACTATCATTTGTGCCCTAAGGTAACTATAACTTGCGCCCACACCATACACAGCTTTTTTGGCAAAACCTTTACTGCAAATATGACTTTGATATTATCAATGATGTTATCAAAGATGTCATGAGTGCCGAAATTTGTGGCTGTGGGAGTTGGCCGCAGCCTCTCTGGGTATGAAAATAAATGTGAGAGGGAATATCTGGGGTGAGAGTGGCTCTGATAGTGTCTGTCTGGGTCTGAGAGTGTGTACATCAGTGTTTTAGTGGGTGCATCTGTGTGTGCGTGGGTCTGTGAGTGTTTGCATGACCGTGTCAGTGGGTCTGTGAGTGTGTGTGAGTCTGAGTCTGCCTCTGAGTGGGTGCATAACTATCTTAGTAGGTCAGTGAGTGGTTGCCTAAGGGTCTGACTGGGGCTGTAAGTGGGTGCACGACGGTCTAAGTGGGTCTGTGAGTGGGTGAGTGAGTGTCTGAGAGAGTCTGTGAATGGGTGCGTAAGTATCTGAGTGGGTGTGTGAGTGGGAGAAAGATTGAAAGAGATAGAGAGAGGTAGAAAGAAAGAGAGAAAGAGAGTAAAAGGGAGATACAGAGTTTTTTTGTCTTTGACAAATGATATACTTAGAATGAGATATTTCTGGACAAATTGAAAAGAAAAATGTATTTGTCATTTCAAAAGAGTACGAACATCTTTCAATATGAGGCTTAACATTTCCAGTAAAAAAAAAGGAGGCAAACGGGTCCAGTTAAACTCAAACCATCAACGCTCAGTGTGAAGATCTGTGACCTTCACACTTAGCTATTCTTTATTTTTTTTAGATTTTATTCTTGCCCTTTATGGGCTATCTGGGGCCGAGGGGGCACCCTCAAGGTCTCCCCTGTGGTCCCTATATGGTTTTGTATACAGGTCCCGCTGTCAGAAACAAGAGTGTTTGCTGTGGCTTGGCTGCAGCTTCAAAGCTGTAGCCAAGCCACAACGAACAGCTATGAACACCCCAGGACTAAACAGGAGCCAGCCCTTGGGGGTGGCGGCCCCAGGGACATTAGTGGCTCCACAAGGGGGGTTGTGTGGCCCCCTCCAACAAATATAGTCCCTGGGCCACAGGGGTTCCAAAACAGACCCACTTTATGTTTTTTTAACTCTTTGCCCCTGGGAAGTGGTTGTCCCCAGGGCAGCGGGGTAACCCAGGCACCCCCCCACACTTAATATTAGCAAAGCCCCAGGGAGGTCGTGGTCCCCAGTGCTGGGGGGGCAGGAGCCCCCTCATTTCTTTCATAAGGTCCCGGGGAGGTGGATGTCCCCAGGGCAGTGGGGGTCCTGTGCTTAATATCAAAACAGCCCTGGGGAGGCTGTGGGGGAGGTTATTAGCAAAACAAAAAATGTTCTTTCTATAGAAACTTGATCCTCACTATAACTACCTAGTGGTGAATATATGTATTCGCTCAGCCTCCATGATATAAAAGTACAGCTCGCCAAACCAGAGCACTTAAAGCTAAAGATGTCTGTGGAAACAGCTAAAATTATCAACACTGTATGGTTACTACTCAATCCATGAATAGATGACATGAAGACCAGTGGGCCTTGCAATAAGGGCGAATGACATAAATAATACATAATGTCATAATTTATGGACATTCAACAAACTATTGTTGCTGTTGTTTATCAGTTCACAGTAAATATGTTCATGGTTTATAGTTCACCATGTAGTATATTAATCACAGTGAATAAACACAAACTAGTATGAAGAATGTTACACACACGTAATGATTGTGAGGCAGAGTCAATAGAGGTGTGGGGAAAAATTACATTCTTCATGCACCAAAAAGGCTATTTTTTTCAGTTAGCAAGCATTCAAAGGGTAATTTATAATCAGATGACATTAATACTGCTCAGGGAAGAAGACCGGTGGAAACCAATAGTTTATTGGATGATTATTCACAGTCTAAAGGGTTAACGAGCTCCTGAGCCACCAAAAATCAATAACTCTCCGCATCGGTATAGATTAGCCATCTACAAAGCCTGTTGCAAGGCAATATGATGGCATGCTCTGAAATATATCCTCGAGGTACCACAAATATTGTGAAAAATAGAAACTACAAGTAGCTAATAACGCAAATTGATTAGCGTTGATGCATGTTGAGCGGGTGATAAAGGACACGGACTGTTTTTCTTACTTCGAGATTTTGAATGTGAAATGTGTATGATAACATCGTGTTTTGACTTTCTGCTGAAATAATATGATGCATGTCTCACAAACATTTTATTTTTCATGGTGATAGGCTTCATCTAAAATGATCGCTTTCCTCTCTGCTATGCAAAATAAACAAAATTAATTATTTTCGAATTATATATGTTTGTTTCATTTACTAGTGATTTCATACTCTAATCTGCATTACATAACGTTGTTTTGCTAACTGTGAATTGGTTTATATGCGTGCTTTCAAAATCTGAAATAAAGTTGTTTCTCCATAGAATGTCTACAGAAAATATTATTTAATATAAATAAATAATTTGTATTTCGAGTAAATTATGAACCCATTTCAGAAATGATTTATTGATTTGGAAGGAGTGTGCTTATACCAACTTAATAAATGTAAGTTAGGTTAAGTCACAGCACAGGTGTAAATTAAATTCTGCTAATTCTGTGGTAGTTGTGGCACTAGCAGCCGGCAGTTCCGTAGTGCAATGTGTACGAACTTCAAGCAGTACCAAACCATGAAACTTAAGAACGTCACAAAATGAAATGCGCAAGCGGGTGTAAACAAAATCAAGAAAACTAAAAAGCAAAACAAAAAAAAACAACACATTAAAATCCGTCAGTGGGATTTTACTGCAAAAAATACCATGAAAACTCAAAGCTCCAATGACACTCGCTGTATAAGCTTGGACTTAGACACAATTTTAGGCTGACTGTGATGAAGTGAGGGACCTATAAGTGTATAGTGTCAGGCTCATGAGAGTTTTTACCTTAAAATTTAGGCCCTCATTACGAGTTTGGTGGTTCATGGAAATACAAACTCACGGGGCGGTCAGACCGCCTCACTCCTGGTGGTCTTACTGCCATATTACAATCCTGGTGATTAGACTGCCGGGGGACTGCTGCCACCACCAGGATCCCGACGGGTTGATGTAAGTCAAAGCTGTGGTCAGCCATGTTAGTGCTGAGTTCAGAGCTGATCATGACTACCCTTTGCACCAGTCTTTTCATGGTGGGGTCCCTGCCATGAAAAGGCTTGGGGAGAGGCAGTCCTGTCGGCCTCAAGGGGGTCCCTGCACTGCCCATGACTATGCTTTTATTTTTTGATTATGTATTTGTCGGTAGGGTGTTGAGTTTGTAGGGGAATTAAGTGGGAGTATATCTACTCTTTAATTGATTATATTTTATTAGTAAGCATTACCTTGTTGATTAAATAACTAATTCCACAAATATTATTTTAATTTGTTATTGATAATTTTAAGAATATATAATAGGATGTTTTATTTACTAATTGGTTAATTAAATAATTTATTATGTTACTTAAATTTTTTTAATAATTTGGTTGTTAAATAATTATATTTATGCATTTTATAATAATTTTATTGGGTTATTACAATAATGCATGTTGTCATTTTTCTGTTATTAGTTTAATTTTGTGGTTGCTTGAATTTTAGGGTAATAGGGTGGGAAGACTTTTACATAAATGTTTTAAACGTTTTAATTGATATAATTCTTTAATTTAACATTTTTTTATTTGTTTTAAAATATTTTAAGTTAAGTAAATATAAGGTAATTTGAATTTTTCTTAGTCTAATAATATTTTTATCTATTTTTTATTTTCATTGTGTTTTCTAATTTTAACATCTAGTGTTTGTAATTATAATTAAGTTTTTCAATATTTTTATTATTTATTTTTAACATAGATGTGTACATTTTTGCAAGTATTTTAAAATGTACATTTTTATTGCATGTTTGTAACTTATACATTTTTAATATATTTATATATTACAACTATATATTTTTAAAAAGTAATATTATTTAAAAGTATTTAAACCTTCCAGAGGTTGGTCAACGGAATCTTGGCTTGGATGGAGAGCTTTAATGCTGCCGACCTGTATGACATTGAGATCTTCAACTCTAGCTGGGATGACCTCCACTTCCAGAAAGTTCTTCAGGCCCGACATCAGGCAGTCCTGACTATCAAGGCCAGTATGTGCCATATAGGGCAGAGACAGGCAGTCTACTTAGGACAATAGGTTTCCATGGGCAAGGTGTAGCTTCTCCAGGTAGAAATTTAGACCATCTTCGGTTGAAAACCATTTCGCCCAAGACTCAGACTGAGGTGAGAGCCCTCTTAGGCATCACTACATGGTAAAGATTTGTCAAGGGGTTGGCACCATGACCTCCAAGAAGCAGCCCGGGAAGGTGATCTGGACAGAAGCGTGCTAGAATGCTTTTGACACTTAAAAGGAGGCCATGTGTGCAGCTCTGATGCTCAGGGCTACTAACGTCTCTCACCAAATTCACCTCCAAGAGCCCAGGACTGGATATGGCATCACTTGAAAGAGCAGGACTCATAGCAGAGGAGTCCAGGTGCTTATAGCAAGATGCAAGTGAAGTATTTGACATCCCTGAGCCCTCAAACAGGAGGCAAGCTCAGTCAGCCCCTTGGAGAAACTTTAGATTGCAAGATGTGGAGAGTTAGATCCAGTTCTCTCACTCCCAGGGAAGATGTAGCAGGCTCCAGCCCCACACAACACAGCAAACAGCAAAGTGGCAATCCCTCCTGACAGCACAGCAGTCCTTCTTCCTGGTAGAATGCCCTTGTTCAAGAAGTGTTCTGAATATGTGGTCAGAGACCCAGTACTTGTACCCAGAAATGCCAGTAGCGGGTAATCAGCCCTTTATCTGAGGGCATGCACACCTTTCCCATATTTAAGTGTGAACTACCTCTTCTACTCCCAGCCCAGGAAAACTATCAGTATGCAGGTGAAAGCAGATTATCCCCTGTGACACCCAGCCTTCCTTGAGTGGCTGGAGAGGATGCACAAATGTTGCTGTCACCTAAACTTAGGCACGTTTTCAGAGACAGGCTAAAGCACAGAATGGTTAAAGTAAGAAAAGTAAGAAAATGCCATATTTGCAAAAAAATGAATTTTCCAACCCGCAATTGAAAAAACAACTTTACCAAAAGATGTATTTTTAAATTGTGAGTTCCGAGACACCAAACTCCATTTTCCTATCTTTTCCCAATTGGAAATTATGATTAAAAGATGTTTCAAGGTAACTCCATTATTAGCCTATGGGAAAGCTAGCCCTTCTAATATTCAAAAACAAAGTTAAGAGTTTTTCACTATCTGGGCATGTTAAACTTAAAAGTGCATGTTCAACTGTTTAAATACACTGCACCCTGCCCTTGGGGTTAACCAGGTCCTACCTTAGGAGTGACTTACATGCAATAAAAAAGAAGGTTTGGGCCTGGCAAGGGGGTACACTGGCTAGGTTGAGATGTTGGGGTGACTTATACATAATAAAAAGGAAGGTTTGGACCTGGCAAAAGAGTACACTGGCCAGGTTGAGATGTTATTTGCAGTGGCAGGCCTGAGACATGTTTGAAAGGCTGTGGTAGTGAGAGGCACAATCAGTGCTGCAGCTCTCTAGTAGCATTTGAATTACAGGCCCTGGGCACACATAGTGCACTTTACTAGGAAATTACCAGTTAATTAAATATGTCAATCATGTTTTAGAACCAGAGCACATGCACTTTATCACTGGTCAGCAGTGAAAAAGTGCAGAGAGTTCTACAGCCAGCAAAAATAAAGTTCAGCACATAGTCAAAACAGGAGGTCAAAAACCAAAAAGTCAGGGGAAACCATGGCAAAAGACGGCAGGTTAAACACAGACAGTGACACTAAAGGGGATTGGTTTTTAACAAGGTGAGCCCTCCTGCCAGGATGGTTGGGTGGAGCTGTACCCAGCTCCACTTACATTTCAAAGGGCTTTGCCTCCCTCACACAAAAAGGAACTGTAACCTAGGTGCAGATTTAAGAGCCCAATGTGCCATGTAATGACACATTAGCATAATTGTTTGAGACTAATGCAGTGTTAGATGGTCAAAAATACCACACCAAATTTACAAAGTGATGCAATCCATGCATTGCACCACTTTGTAACCCTTTGCGCTACATAATGCATGCACATGCATAATGTATGCCATTCCCCTGTTGGGTGAGGCATCATTTTTTCGGCACTTTCAACAACTATCCAGAAAAGGCATTAAAAGGAGGTACACCATTATTCATAATGGGCCTCAATGAGCTTTGCAGGATTAGCGTCAATTTTTTTTATGCTAATCCTGCAACGTTCTGAACTTGCGTCAAAAGTTTGGATGATAGTTCCCAAACTATCACCATGTTGAGTCGTATCTTAAATATGGTGCACACATGGTGGATTTAGGGGGCGCTAAGGGGCACAAGAAAATTGGCGCTACACTGGGTGCAGCTCCACTTTTTTAAACATCTTCTTGGATCCTTGACTGGGGAAGCAAAGAACCTTCTAGAAATAGATGTGGGGGAGCATGAGGAATCCCTTATTTCAGGGAATGGCATCAGGTATAAATATTGGATCTTCAGAGCAACTTTTCAGTACACTCCTGGACCTGTGGAGATCACAGACAAAGGGCTGCCTTGCTCTCCCAGAAGACTGCCCTGCTGCTTGATTACTGACCTGATCTGCAGATGGCTGCCCTGCTGCTTGAGGACTGTCATTCTTACTGGGAAGGAAAACTGGACATGATACCTTCATCACAGGCTATGTGAGTAACTCCAATGGTCAGTCAGTTGGCTCCAGGGGCCTCCCTGCAACTGCCCAACTGACTTGCTGCACTGGATCGCCTGAACCTGTAGCTAGGCCTATCTGACCTCTGCTGTTCTTTGTTGGAGTGAGTCCCTGATCTCCAAGAGGTGTCACCCCAGGTCTTGGACCCTTGGCTGGCATCAGTTGAACTCCTTCTGTGAACAAAGTAGAAATCTTCTAGTTTAGGGCTCTTCATGACCACAAATGGGCCTGTTCACACCAAGATTCTGCTGACTACAATAACTGCCAATGCAAACCTCTGGTGAACCCAACTTTTTGAGCTACAGTGACCACTAGCAATGACCTGCAACACAAGATCTGTACTTCATGCTGCAGCAATGACAACCCACAGTGCCCCGTAACGTAAAGCTCCACTAACTACTACATGTGATGCCGAACTGGATCTTTGTGCTACAGTGATTGCCGTCCATGGCACCTGACCTGCCAGGAATGAATATCTGTGAAGCTCTCTATGCCCCTCGTGGCCTCCTACACTACGAACAGACCTCTTTGCACCAGACTTTGAAAAAGTAACATTTTTAACATGACTAGCCTGGTCCGTGGGGCCGGTCTGTGCTCTTTAACTTGTGACTTCCCCCAGTCTAGCACGACAAGATAAGTACAGGTGGCATTTTCTTCCCCCAATTCTACAAATAGGATTTTTGTTGATCTGTATCATTTTATTTAATAAAATGTTTTGTATTTTTGTAAACTAGTTGGGGATATTTCTTGTATTGTGTTTTCGCTTTATTACTGTTTGTGCTTTGCATAAATACACTTTACCTCTAAGTTAGGGCTATGTTTTTTGAGCCAAGGTACCAAAGGATTAAGCGCAGATTAATTTAGTGACTTTATGTGGTTCACCCTGACAAGGATTGTGGTTGTTGCCTAAGTGGGGCTTCAACCCCTC
Organism: Pleurodeles waltl; assembly: GCF_031143425.1. Taxonomy (NCBI): domain Eukaryota; kingdom Metazoa; phylum Chordata; class Amphibia; order Caudata; family Salamandridae; genus Pleurodeles; species Pleurodeles waltl. The sequence continues at coordinate 818,900,715 of NC_090442.1, forward strand.
TCAACCAATAACCCAATTTCATACAATTGTACATTCTCTCACTGTACATTGTATTGATTAGCGTGTGAATGGGTCTCTGCTTGGTTAGATTTTCTTTTTTAATGATGGATCTCTGTCATGAAATATAAAATGTGATGAATAAATTAGTTCAAGAGTTGTAGATATTATGAAGAATTTGTTTAAAAGTATTTCCGAAAATGATATTTGGAAACAGTTTAAATAATAATTCACTGAGGTTTACTTTGGGCACTTTACAAATCAAAGGAGAAGGGTATTCATATTGTGCCTGGATACATATAGCATTGGTAAAGGCCAACCCTTTTGCCTATGAAGATGAGTCATGTCACCTACCTAGTGGGTCTTGGTACTCCAACACCCCCCCAAAAGGTGAGTCATGGAAATAACGTGAAGTTCCACTTTGACATGGTAGATAAGACCATTATCATGTTCACTGATTGTAGGGAGGAAGAGGAGGGTGACCTACACCAAGACCAAAGTAAGGGCCAGAATCAAGGAAGATGTTTTTAAAATGAGGATGATTGAGTCCTCTAATAGTCACAGGGCCAGTTCCAAGGTACTAGTGTCCAAGGTCAACACTAAAGTAGGCCTGGGTGGAACGCACAGTGTGTTACTCTGCAGATATCTGCAGAGTTCTAAAAAAAACCTCTGTGGGACTCTGTGGAATTATGAGAACGAGAAGAAGATTGTTTGTCTGCCAATTCATGCTTCTATGCTTCTTTTTAGGCCAGTATTGCATTCCGCACAGAAAAATCAGCACAAACAGCACCACTTGGTGTGCAAGGGTACAGCCATTTTGTTTAGATTGCTTTCTGTCTTTCCTTGCTGACCGCATTCAATCCTGTCTTAAGGGTACACCCATTTTGTTTTGCTGGCTTCTGCCTTTCCTTGCTGGCTGCATCCAATACTCTCTAAAACCAATCCATCCAAACCAATCTGCTCTTTCCTATTCATTCATCCCTACATTCATATACCTACTTTGTTTTGTGTCATTGTCCCTGTGTTTATTTTTGTGTTTATTCAACATTTTGTCAACTTTTTTGTACTTTATTCCTTTCTTGTCATATCTTGTCTGTCCTTCTGTTTCACCTCAGCCGCACTCTTTCCTGCCCAACTTCCTTCTTTCCTTCTTCATCTTCTCCACTCTGTGGCAGAAGCAGGCAGCATTTGGGGGCAACACCACCTCTCCCACATGTTCGCAGCACACAGCAGGCAGCAGGCCAAGCGAGGCCTGTGCCCTGTGGGTGCTTCAGCTGCTGTGGGGACCAGTGCAGCAGTGTGTGTGCCCCAGCCGTGGCATCTTCTCACCCAACTCAGCAGATATCCTTGACCGAGAGCAGGAGCTGTTTGACTTGCTTTGTGTCGAGGTTGCAGATCTCTGTGAGTAAATAATATATTTGTTTAAAAAAAATTCTAGTTAAGCATAGGATTGGCACAGTGCTATTCTTGCCAAGCTGAAAATGACAAAAGGCGTTCACCACTCCAGGCACAGTATGACACTTACTTGGTAAAATAGCGTTCAGGCTAACCTGGAATGAGCAAAAGCAACCCCTGACATATGTTTTGCTATCATTATTGCTCTTCAGAGAGGTTTGGATTTGTCTAGACACAAGGGATCACATACTGTAAGCCAAAACAAAACCATTTCATGCTGAAAGACATTGTTGTATGAATGGCAAAAGACTTTTTCATTTTTTAGTTCTGCATGGATAGCACTGCACTAATGTTATTCTTAAAATCTTTGCTAGAAAAACAAATATTTGAGGTGAGCAAATCTAGAGTGTCGCTGGTGTTGAGGGTGCTCTATACTGGGACTGCTCTCCACTTAGACACTTAAACTTGGGAACTACCCAGAGTTTTATCTTCTTTTTTATATATATCATATATATATGAGAAACACTCCTGCATTTGGGAATGCAGAAGCATTTGTCAAATGTTTCTCTTATCCCAATTCCCACTGCTGTGTTGGATATCCAGAGACTTCAGGTGACTGGGCAATTGAGTGCTGTTTTCAATGTTTTATTGGTTATGTGGGATTCAGCTTTCTCTCGTCTCGTCTGTTTGTTCTTGGCAATCTCGGCAGGGCTCCGTCTTCCGGGATTTCTTTCTGTCAGATGGCTGACAGCAGTTTTGGATTTGATATCTCGATAAGGACAACCAATATTTAATTATTCACCAATAGTGACATGAGTGAGGTATACAGAAACGTATGGAGGAGGCTGGAGCTTGTTGGATGAGAACAGTGAGGAACATTATGGGGGTCATTCTGACCCTGGCGGTAATTACCGCCATGGCGGAGGTTGGCGGTAGCACCGCCAACAGGCTGGCGGTGCACCGCTGGGCATTCTGACCGCGGCGGTTCAGCCGCGGCCAGAAACGGAAAGTCGGCGGTGTACCGCCGACTTTCCGCTGCCCTTGAGAATCCTCCATGGCGGCGGGGATTCTGACACCCCCTACCGCCATCCTGTTCCTGGCGGGTCTCCCGCCAGGAACAGGATGGCGGTAGGGGGTGCCGCGGGCCCCTGCAGTGCCCATGCCAATGGCATGGGCACTGCAGGGGCCCCCGTAAGAGGGCCCCACAAAGTATTTCAGTGTCTGCTATGCAGACTCTGAAATACGCGACGGGTGCCACTGCACCCGTCGCACCTTCCCACTCCGCCGGCTCAATTCTGAGCCGGCGTCCTCGTGGGAAGGCTGTTTCCCACTGGGCTGGCGGGCGGCCTTTTGGCGGTCGCCCGCCAGCCCAGTGGGAAACCCAGAATGACCGCCGCGGTCTTTCGACCGCGGTACGGTCTTCTGGCGGTTCCCGCTTGGCGGGCGGCTCCCGCCACCCGCCAATATCAGAATCACCCCCTATGTGTTGGAAGGAGCTACAACTAGCATTGGCTCAGAGGCGGCAAGAACTTTGAAACACGGCTTAATTCGATATGAAAACTGCTCTAAGAAAGAGATTAATCGTTGTTGGGAGGTGATTTCTCTAAATAATTATATTGAAGTTAACAGGGTTCCACGGGGCTTTAGGATTTTAATTACACCAACCTATCAAAATCCTCATCCCAAATTACTAGAAAAATGGTCCAGCCTCATGGCGAGTTCTTGCAAGAACATGTTGGGCCTTTTATCAAAATATGCAGCCATAGAGCTCGAAGAGCTGATGGAGAAAATACATAAGCTTAAGTTGTTGTTTGATGAACATAGCACTAAAGAGGAAACTGAGCAGTTTATGGGAGGTTTGGAAAAATGACTTTCTAAATATGAAAAGGAAATTAAAATCAAGAAGAAAAGAACATTTTTGTGGTATAAGATTGATTACGTGACAGGTAGAACTCCAACCTTCGGTATTAAGTATGATACAGCAGGAAAAGAATTTAGACAGATGGATTTCCTGAGGAAACAAGAGCTGGTGACCAGTGAGTCGAGTTCTGATAATCTTCCGGAATCGGAAAAGGTGAGAAACACTGGTACATCATCCTTCATCACAGCTGAGGAATACCATTTTTTATGGATGAACCGAGTCCCCTGACACAAGCCCCCAAAAGGAAAAGGAAGAGGCAATGAAGGAGAAAGAGAACTAGGAGGGGCAGATATATCCAAAAAGGGGAATACTCCGCATGGGAGGAATACCCAGCAAAACAAAATGAGCAAATGAAGTGTGAGGATACATTGACTGTTTTGAACGTTTTGGATTATGAACTTAGGGCCACATGTACAAAGATCCGGTTTTGCGACTCGCAACGAACATTCATGAGGTAGGTTGCAATTTGCGACCCCATTGGGAATGGCCACCCTCAGAGGGATGGTGGCCTGCTGGAGACAGCAGACCACCATGTCTGTGACTGCTTTTAAATAAAGCACTTTTTCTTTTTTGAAATGCAGCTCGTTTTCCTTAAAGTAAAACAAAATGCATTTTAAAAACAAAAATGAAAGGTTTTCTTTTCAATTTTTCAGAGCAGGCAGTGGTCCATGGGACCACTGCCTTCTGTGGAAAAATACTTTTGCTGCCATTCACAAAGGGGAAGGGGTCCTATCAGGACCCCTTCCCATTTGCGAATGGGTTAGCACTAGTTTGGTACTGGTGCTAACCGCGATTGTTTTGTGACCGCATTCAAGGACACAAAACAAAGCTACTTCATGCTGCAAATCACAATTATGAAGGGAACGCCCCTTCCTAATTGTGACTCGCAAACCTATTTTGCGATTCGGTAAATAGATTACCGAATCACAAAATAGGCTCTGTACATACCAAAATGTTTTTTTCCTGTCGCAAAAGGTCTGATTCTCCGAATCGGGACGTTTACGACAGAAAAAATGGTGTGTACATGTGCCCCTTAGTGAGGATGAAAATTCTTTGTTACAACTTGGTTTGACTTTTAGTCCTACAGCCAATTTTAGTTATTCTAGAACACATATTGATTTCTTTCATTTTGTTAGAAAACTAAAGTTGGTTAAAGGTGTTTACTTTACAAAAAGAGAAGCAGACAGGTTGCAGGTCGGCAGAGACTGAATATGATCATACATTTGACAATATATGCTCGGGAGATATTGAAGGTTTGGCTGCAGTACTTCCAGTGACACAGAGGTAAGACACTGTAACTTCACTTTACTTTTCAGTTTTGTGTTGGACATTGTACATGGCAGCCTGATTTCCCTATGTCTATGGCCACTTACTGTACCCTTTGGCATCTCTAATTTCAGATCTCTGTTGCCCACTTTGGCTCCTGGTCTGTTTACTGCTGCCCACTAAAGGTCATACCTATGTAGTTATATAACTGTACATATGACTTGCAATGTTTTCAGAATGTTGTACTAATACATATTTCAATCATTTGACAGACTCAAGATTTGTATTTGTTCCAAGGGTGTTTATTTAAGTGCTCATACATAGAGGGGGATGTGCAATGGGCTGGGGTGATGGTGGAGGAATGTCCAGTTAGAGTCCAGTCTCTTGGTATCAAAGTTGCATTGTCCAATGGGGCATAGAAATGGGAGAAATGGCAGTTCAAAGTAGACAGGGTGACAGAGTGGGACAGAAGGGTGACAATAAGGAGAGTCCTATTTCCTTGCGGGGGTCTCTGGCTTATGCCTGGATTGCAGAGGCCCTTTGCGGGGTGGTTCTCCTTCTGCAGGGGGTGGGGTGCTTGTGGCCTGTTGGTCCTGTGGCGGGGCCTCCTGTCCACTAGCGCCAGTGGAGGTGGAGGGCTGTTCTTCGGTGTGGCTAGTGTCAGGGGCCCGTTGTTGTGCCACTGCCTCCCTCATGGTGTTGCCCATGTCAGCCAGCACCCCTGCAATGGTGACCAGGATGGGGTAGATGTTTTTTAGGTCCTCCCTGATCCCCAGGTACTGTCCCTCCTGCAGCCACTGGGTCTCCTGCAATGGTACAGTATCTGGCCCATTGCCGCCTGGGAATGGTGGTATGCTCCCAGGATGTTGGTGAGTGCCTTATGGAGATTCAGTTAACTGGGCCTGTCCTCCCCCTGTCACACAGCAGTCATCCCAGGTTCCCTGTTGTCCTGTGCCTCTGTCCCCTGAACCATGTGCCCACTGCCACTGACCCGAGGTCCCTGATTGTCCTGTGTTTGTAGGGTTGCCTGGGGTCCCTGTAGTGGTGGACACACTGCTGATTGACGTGTCCTGGGGACAGTGGCATGGGCCCGCTGAGTGGGTGCTGTGCTGGTGTTTTCTGAGGGGGGAGGGTCTGTGGTGGGTTGGGACTGTGGCAGGGTAACCGACTGTCCAGAGGTCCCTGATGGGCCAGGTTGGTCATCATGATCCAGGCATGCAGGGCTACTGTCATCACTGTGGGCCTCCTCTGGGAGGGGACTGGATGTTGCTGGCAATTCCACTCCAGTGACGTTGAGTAGGGGTCCTGTGGGGAAGAAATTGCAGTGTTATTGTATCTGTGTGTGCCATCTTGTGCATGGGTGTGTTTCCCTCTATGGTTGTGATTGCCCTGTCAGCTTTGCCTTGTGTGCATGATCATTTTGTGGGCTAGGTGATTCTGTCTAATGGGCATGCTGTGGTGATGGGTGTCCATGCAGGTCTGTGATGGGGGTCCATGGATTGGTATTACATGCAGGGCTTGGTTTTTGGATGGGTGGGTTGTGATAGTGGGGTATATGTGAGGGGGTGGAGTGATGGGGTGAGGGTAGGTGTAGGAGTTTGTGATGGCATGTAGGTAGGGTGGGGGATAAAGTAGTAAAGGTATGACTTACCAGAGTCCAGTCCACCTACTACTCCTGCAAGGCCCTCAGGATGCTTTATTGCCAAGACTTGCTCCTCCCATGTTGTTAGTTGTGGGGGAGGAGGTGGGGGTCCACCGCCATTCCTCTGTATAGCTACCTGGAATCTTGCAACCACGGAATGCACCTTCCACCTCTTCCTGATGTCATCCCTTGTTCTGGGGTGCTGTCCCACGGCGTTGACCCTGTCCACGATTCTCCTCCATGGCTCCAACTTCCTTGCAATGGACGTCTGCTGCACCTGTGATCCGAATAGCTGTGGCTCTACCCAGATGATTTCCTCCACCATGTCCCTTAGCTCTTCCTCTGAAAACCTGGGGTGTCTTTGGGGTGCCATGGATATGGTATGAGTGATATGTGTAAGGATGTGTGGGGTGGGGTGTTGTGGTGTGAGCTGTGAGGTGTATGGATGGTGTATGGGTGATGGTGTTCTGTGGCTCAGATTGAGTGGGTGCTCCTGGCTTGTGTCTCTCTCTGTTGGCAATCTTTTTTTTCTTTTAAAGGGTTGTGGGTAATGTGGGTGGGTGTTTTATAGTGGTCTGAGTGTGTTGGTGTGGTGTGTGTATTTGTGTTAGGTGTGTGTAGTTTGAATTGTCCAATGTGGTGTCATTTTGTTAGTGTGTGTGTATTATGAGTGTGGCGGTGTGTACCGCCTATGGTTTACCGCGGTTGAAAGACCGCTGCAGTGATTCGTGGGTCCTGATACTGTGGGCATATTCCTGTTGGAGTAATGGGTTGGGTTTTGGTACCGCCAATTTATCACTGACCTTTGGGCTGGCGGACTTGTGTGGATGTACAGTGGCAGATTTCTCTGTGTGGATCATAATACCCGTAGCGGTATACCGCCACGCTCACAGTATCTTGGCGGCAATCAGCACGGCGGTAGGCGGCATTTACCACCAAGTTTGTTTGGAGGGCCGTAGTAACGTGTTTTTTTATGTCCTAACAGTGAAATATTGCTAAATTTGTTTTTCACTGTTGCAAGGCCTTTCCCTCTCATAGGTTAACATAGGGGCTACCTTTAAATGTGATTAAAGTGTAGATTCCCTTTGGGAGCGGATGGACAGATGGAGTTTGGGGTCTCTGAGCTCACAATTTAAAAATACATCTTTTAGTAAAGTTGATTTTAAGATTGTGTGTTTGAAAATGCCACTTTTAGAAAGTGAGCATTTTCTTGCTTATACCATTTCTGTGACTCTGCCTGTTTGTGGATTCCCTGTCTGGGTCAGTTTGACAGTTGGGCTAGTTGCACCTCACATTAGACAGTGACACAAAGGGAGCTGGAGTGTAACCTGCATATCCTGATGAGCCAACTGTGCTAGGAGAGAGGGGAGAAGTGGTCACTCACACCTGAAAGGGCTGTGCCTGCCCTCACACAATGCAGTCCCCAACCCCCTGGTGAGTGTCTGGGGCCTGGCCTGGGCAAGGCTGGATTTCACATTCAAAAGAGACTTTACTTTGAAGTAGGCCTACTTCAAAGGAGAAATTGGGTATAAGAAGGGTACCCAAAACCACAGACTTTAGAACACTTCTGGAAACAAGAGGAACCTCTGCCCGGAGAAGAGCTGAAGAGCTGAGGAAGAAGAGCTGCCCTGCCTGTGACTGTGCTGTGTGGAGCTATCCTGCAGTTGCTGCTTCTGCCAGAGTAAGAGGGCAAAGACTGGACTTTGTATGCCTTCGATCTTGAGAAGAACTCTCCAATGGCTTGATTTAGAGCGTGCCTCCTGTTGTTTGAAGTCTGAGGGACAGCAAAGACTTCTCTCTGCTAGCAACTGGAGTCTCTGGAGAGACTCCTACCCGGCCCTGTGGTGCCCATCCAGTTCCTGGGACCCTGAAAGGAGAAGCTGGCAGCGGAAGAGAAGGGAATCCACACACAGAGTGCCGTGCGGGGAAAAGACTGACGCAACTCTGATCTGCGGCTGAAGAAATGACGTTCCGCCGGTTCTGTGGCTGAAAATCGACCCTTGCCGGAAACGCTACTCAAGAATCGATGCACGGAGCTGGAGAAATGACTTGCAGCATCACTAACGGAGGCTGGGAGATCGCAACCCGCGCTGTGTGGTTTTCGGATCATCGTGCGGCTGGATTTCCGATGCAAGCACTGCTGGGCGTGTAAAAACAACGCACCCCAACCCAATGAAAGGAGAAACAACGCAAGGTCCTGCTAGTTAGTGGAATTGACACATCGCAAGCCCTTTTTGACGCACACTTGCCCGTGCCGGGTTATTTTTGACGCCTCCAAGGTACATTTTCACGCAAACAGTGTTAGTGTGTGTTTAAAACTACTTAAAGACTCTTTTTGCTTTTTAATTGATGACTTGTGTATTGTGGATTTTTTTCGTTTTGGTCTTGTTTTGTTTAGATAAAAAGTTCCTATTTTTCTAAATCTGTGCTGTGTCATTTTGTAGTATTTTCATTAAGTTACTGTGTGTGTTGGTACACATTCTTTACACCTAGCACTCTGAAGTTAAGCCTGCCGCTCTGACAAGCTACCAAGGGGGTAAGCAGGGGTTAGCTGAGGGTGATTCTCTTTTATCCTGACTAGAGTGAGGGTCCTTGCTTGAACAGGGGGTAACCTGACTGTCAACCAAGGGGCCTATTTTTAACAATGTGCATGCAAACGGTCAAGTAGCCACCCTTCCCCATTACACATGTGCAGTGCACATTTCCACATGATGTCACATTAATGACATGGAAAGGCGTATTGTGTATAGAAAGTCAAATCCTACCTCAAATCCTACCTGTCGTGTCTACTGCCGTTGTACATGCCAATTGACATGCAATGATGAGTATGGGTATGTGTGTACCAACAATCAATGATGACACACTCCTGTCTGTGGCACCACATGAAATGTAGTCCAATTGTAAACACATTTTGGCTTGCATATTTATGTGAGGGAATTCAGAAATCAACCCATGAACAGAGATAGACCATGCATGAAACAGCAGTGTACACATTTTGTCAAAAGAGAAAGGGACACATGCTAACATGCAGGCACAAGGAATGTTGGAAACAGTCATGGCATATAAATCGTGTCAATGGACATTCCCCACTCATGAAGGGGAGGTTTTGACCTGTAGCTGCACCCAAAGAACAACGTATGGTCTGTCACATGTATGATGGTCACCTTCACATGACAGACAGTAGTGAGGCACCAGCACTCGTCACACACTGAAGACAAGTGGCCTCTGTGAGGCAGATGCCAAATTTATCACTTGAGCAGATACATGGCTGAGGAAAGCAATCCATCATTTCTTTCTTTGGCCTGTAACACTGAGGAGTAGTGGTCTGTAGTGCAGAATGTATACCCACTACAACAACAAACATTACTTGATTGATCAAGGTACACAGCCATGTGTTGTCCTTGGAGAGCAATTTGTTTGTGGATTGTATCCAGTTGTGTCCTAGGTCCCTGGACTAATAAACAAGGCATATCAGTATGCACTAGATTACACATCTACACAAACAGTTACTCATTTGGCCATCCCCAATCACCAGGGGGAGATGTTAGAACCTAACATATCAACTTGGCTATGTGACAGGCAGGGATATGCCCTGTACACACCCTCTTGTGGCTGCTGTGTTCTCCTCAAACACCCATCAAAGTCCGTGTACACCACTGCCAGATTGCGGGCCATTAGGCATATCACTGTCCAACGTGCACACTGCCTATGTTGGAAGGACAGCCCCAGTTGGACCTCCGCGATCTTCTGTGGCCAGAATCTCAGGTCCTCCCATCTCTTGCAACAGTGTGCTGTGCCTGCTGTGAACCCCCAGGGTCCACACCTTCTGGCCGATAGCTCTCCAAATATCCTTATTTTGCTGAGTTTTCACCTGTATTGCTGCAAGAGACAAATCAAGCTATTACAAAAGTTTTTCCCCAAATGGTGTGTCACACACATGTCAGAAACGCCAAGCAAAAAATTGTCAATTTGTCAACATACCACAAGTGTAAAGCACACATTCCAATAAGTATGGAGACATGACTACACACTTTTGCTTTCATCTGCAAGCTAACCCACTACCCTGACCATGGACTACAAAGACTAAGGAGGGCAACTGACAACAGGTAGTCCATGCTCCAGAAACATGTACTTTGAAGTGAACCACAATGAAACACTACACACCATGTGGCTTCTGAAAGGTAAACTCCTTGGGCCTGACTGGACCAACATGTTTACACTCTGCAAGATTGACTCATTGCATGCAGTCCCTACAGGCAACTACAATTGTACAGATTTTACCTTTACACTTCAGTGACAATGAAAGGGCTGGCATGGTGGGTACAGAAAGAGGCTTCCATGTGCGTGTGCGGACATGTGGCCTAGCAAATGTATACCCATTCCACTTCAGGGTGGGTTTCTTTGGTATGTACCTGTGCCTCAGAACTCTCCTTTGGATATATGTTTCTAAACTGCAGAGATGACATCCAATATTCAAAGGTATGCATTGCATAATTTCTGCTGTGTAACCAAGCTACTAAGTCACATGGCTCCCAGGAACCTACACACTGTCTGCACTGTGGTTCTGCCATTTGTGCAATAAGCCTGTGGATGACAAATATGACTTCTGTGAAGGTGACAAGTTGTAGGAGTAGGAGGCCTGTCATTAATCAAAGATACTATTTTTTTTTTGTTCTCATGCACCTCAGAATCCAAGCCAACACTTTGACCTTTTGCACTATCTCATACATGACCAATGCCATGGATACCACTTCTCTCTCACTCAGCCTTCCCTTGGGGAAAAAAACAAACCAACATGGCTGGAAAGTGTGAAAAAGGTATATAATCATTGGACTTCTTATACCAAGATCGTAAGCCCATATCAGGTCTTTACGGACTCCTTTGGTCCCTTCACTTTATCAGGGGAGCCCACAATTTCTCCTTCTTCTTTTTGTTGGGCCACCCACCTCTAAATCCATTTTTGACATAAGGAAAAGAGCGTTGAGCCACTCCGAGTGCAAAGGGGGATCCCCACCATCCAATTCCAACAGATTTCTCTTCAGGCCAGTGGAATAGAGTAAAATAGCAGGTTCCTCCCCTTTCTACTCCTGTCTCTATCCCTCAGTTTGGGCTCCTGTATTTGCCCACATATGAACAAGGGGAGTCTTATCGTAATTGCTCACCCCAATATACTCAAGAGTGTTTTACAAACTTCTGCCCAGAAAGAATAGACACCTGGACACTCCAGAAACATATGGATGTCAGTTGCACTCTGCAAACCGCATTTGGGACAATTTACAGCTCCACCTTTTCTCATTTTAGAAAGCCTGTCCAGCGATATGTAGGCTCGATGTATGGAGAAGAGATGATTTTTCCATAGTGGAGCAGGCTTTACTATCTTAAACAAAGTACACATTGAAATATTCCACCATTCTTGCACCCATTCCCAAGGCGTAATGTCTCCCAAAAGGGATTCAGTCAGTACAAACTCACTGTGCAATCCCTCTAAGATCACTCGAGCGCTCTGTAACCAACCTTTTAATTGGATACATTTCAGTCTGGAAAGGGTCTCCTCCATTTTATCCTTTAGCTCTTCCCAGGAAAGCAGAACTCCTTCCATAAGAAGGTCTCCCCAGACTTCTATACCAGTCTTCCTAATTGGCAAGGCTAAAACATCGTTCAAACACTCCGGAGTGCCTGCCTGGAGTTTCCCAGATGAGGGCTTTTTGGCTATAGTAACTAGCTCCCGCTACTGACCTTAACTGATACCACCTCTTGGCAAGGTCTCACAATATCTTCAATTTTACCTTTTTGAAGAAATTTGTAAAGATAACCCTTAGCTGCCCCTTTGACAGTAGCAACCATAGCTTTAAACACATCACCAATTGCTGTTGAGTACAGAGATGAAATAAGCATCTTTGTATTTTTAAATTGGAATGCCCAGGTGTAATATTTTAAGTTTGGGAGTGCCAAGCCCCCCTTCTCACTCCTTTTATGCAACTTTTTCCAGGAAACCCTAGGATCTTTAGACGCCGGTATAAAGGAGATTATAGCTTTCTGAATTTTTTCAAAGTAACTCTTGTGCATTAAAAGTGGGATGGAACTATACAAAAAGTTCAACTTAGGGAAGATCACCACCTTAACCAGATTGACTCTACCCACTATTGTCAAGGGAAGGTGCACCCATCTTTGCATTAACTTACTACAATCAACCAAAAGTAGTTTTACGTTCTTCGTTGAGAGATGCTCAATCTCCTATGTGATCATTATGCCCAAGTATCTCATTTCACTCTTCCCTTGTGAGTGTTCCTTCTTCTGATTCCAGGCCATGATCTATGTCTTCCCAGCATTCACACCATATCCAGACACTCTACCAAAGTCCTCTGCTAAGGCCAATAGTGCAGGGAGTGCTATTGATAGGTCAGCAGTCTACACCAGGAGGTCAGCCACATATAAAGCTACCTTTTTCTCCCAACTGTTACAGCTGAAAGGAGATATTAAAGGGTCCTGCATTATTTTCCTAGCAACAGGTTCTATATAGAGGTCGAACAGTAGGGGTGACAGGGGGCAACTCTGCCTATAGCTTCACAGAATTTTTCACCCATACTGCGTAAACTCAAAATCCTACTTAAGTATTCCAGTTGACTCTGTCAAAGGCCTTCATTGCATCCAGAGTTATTACTGCTAGAGGGACTTCAGAAATTGTAGCCATATCTATTGCCCCAACCACATTAATAGACAATTCATGCACAAATCTTTGTCTAATAAAACCTTTCTAGTCAGGATGTTTCAGACCACTCATCACTCCACTTAATCTATCCGCTAATAGTTTAGCAAATATTTTACAATCACTGTTTTGCAAGGATATAGGCCTGTACGATTCGCACTTTGCCTGGTTCTTGCCAGGCTTCAAATTCAGTGTAATGGTGGCCTCATTCCATGAAGTCCGTATGGGAGGCTCCGTTCTCAAGGATACCTCTATACAATTCTAACAGGGCTGGAATTATTGCCTCACCCAGGGCCTTGTAAAGATCCATCAGAATACCATCGGGCCCAGCTGCTTTCCCTCCCTTACTTCTTTTCAGAGCATTCCTAATTTCCCCAGAAGAAATTGGTTTGTTCAGAGTACCTGCTCCTCTCGTGTGATACACAGGGGTATGTCTTCTCCTAACCAGCTTCCTATATCCTCCTCTCCCACCTCTGCCTCCTCTGTATAGAGTTATGTAAAAAACTCTTGAAAGGGATGCTCTATACCCTTACTGCTCGATGACCTCTCCCCTGACTGTTTCAGCTCAATTTCTTTAATAAGGTTCCGCACTCGAGCACATTTGCTCTTCACAAATTCCCTGCATTTTCTCCATACTCTAAATGAAACAATTTACTAGTCTTCCCTTATAATTCTGGCTTGTAATACGTCTTCAACCTGCTGCTTCAAACCTCTCAACCTATTAGTCAGAGCCTTATTCTTCTCCTCCTCTGTAGTCATTGCAAGTTGGATCTTATACTTTGACATTTCTTGTTCTAAATGGCTAAGTGCATTCCTATATGGCCTATTTATATAGCTGGCTAGGCTCAAAATGTTCCTCTTATCACTGCTTTAAATGTGTCCCATACCACTGCTACCGGAGAAGACCCCAATTAAAGCTTGAAGAACTCCTCTGTCTTTATTCGTAATTGGGAAACAACCTCACTATCTAGCAGTAACGTCCGATCCAACGTCCATCTCCTACTTTTCATCTCCTGAGCTCACCTAAATTCTAAAACTACAGCTGCGTTATCCGATAGATGAGCTGGCAGGTAGATTATTTCTTCTTCTAGTTCACACAGCTTCAAGTCAACTAGGAAGTAGTCTATATGGGAGGCATGACTATACTTTTTATTACTGTAGGAAAAGCCCCTTTTCGCCCGACTCTCTGTCGCATAGGTCACGCAACTCAAATTCCTTCATTAGCCCCCTCAGATATCACTGGGATTTTGGAGTCCCTATAGATCTACATTTCTCGGACCTGTCTAGCTTATTGTCTAAAACATTGTTAAAGTCCCCCGCATTATAATTGGATCAGGGAAGTCAGATAACTGAGAAAACATAAGTGGTTCTATATCATTGCAGTTCAAGCCATAGAACCCTACCAGCGTAATCTTCCTACTACTTATCTGTTCCTTAATTATAATCCACCTTCCTACTGAATCAGACTTCACCTCCAGTATTTCTGCACTAACCTGATGTTTAACCAGAATTGCCATTCCTTTAGTATTAAGGTTATATTCGGTTCAGACACCATATTGAACCCATTTTTGTGTTTTGAACAGATCCACACATTCCTCTCTGGTTAAGTGGGTTTCCTGTAGAATTACTATTTATGCTGGTGAGTCCCTTAAGTACTGTAAGACCCTGTCTCTTCTCCTTTTAGTTCTCAGACCATTAAAATTCTATGGAATGATCCAGATGAATCTGTTCATAGGCAACCCGGCACCCGCCGATGTTACCTGTCAATATTAAATGGGAGCAAAACTAACTGAGGTGAAAGAGGTTCCTTTTTTTGATTTTCTTCCACATGCTCCCCACCCAGTGCCCCCCATCACCACCCCACACTACCCCTCCACTCGTCCCTTGGAGACCTCCCCCCGAATAGTGGACTGGTCTTAGTCCAATTTTAGTGCACCCAAGGGTTCCCCTTACAACATTCAACCTTTTAAATTTACTTGACATCCCCCCTTTTGATAACCGCCATCAATTTGTCTACTGCGTTGCCATCTCTTATATTATACTTCTTGTTGTTATTGTATATAACTCCGAGGGCGGACGGAAGCTTAAGTTATGCTGAAGCGCCTAACTTTTTTAATTCATCCAAACACCTCACTAGCTCTCACTGTTTGTTGATGGTTATCCTGGACAGGTCCGACCTAATCTCAAAAGAAAAGACCTGCCCTCTAATAGCTTTTAGCTTTAGCACCTTTGAGAGTATTTTTTCTTTCAACCCATATGTTTGGAAGTTAACCAGAATTTTCAGAGGCTTGTTACTGTTGGAGTTTCTCTTAAATGGATCTCTATGGATCCCTTGAATGTCTCCTACGATCTCTTCTTTACTTTCCTCTAATGAGAGTGCAGACTTAATAAGCGAGACCACAAACACTTTAAGGTTGTCCCCTTCCACTCTTTCCGGTAAATTTAAAACTCTCAGGTTATTTCTCCTTGAGCTATTCTACAGCTGTTCCAGTTTGTTTTGTAGATCCTGCTCAGTTCCCTTCAGCAATTATATTTCCTCTTTATGTATCCTCAGTTCATCATTTATGGCACCAACAGTTTCTTCAAGGACCTGAGTTCTTAATGTCAGGAGGTCGAGCTTCTTTTCCAATGCCTCACAGGCTTCTCTTATTTCTCCTGATTCCTTTCAGATGTCGCAAAGCCCTTTTTGATATCTTTAGAAAGAGGAAGAATCATGGTCTCCACTGAGGGATCTGGCATAGAGCCAGATTGGAACCTTACAATGGGGCATTCTGTAGCCTGGCCAGAGGCCATTACCTCTGGTGACCGTAAGTCAATACCTTTAGAAGGAGCGACCACTTCACTATTCAACTGTGTGGGGAGGCCACCCTTACTACCCCCCACTCGGCCCCGTGGTTGGAGTACCTGGGGGCTACCTCTTAACTCAAATTCACTCTCTCCAATCACATCCTCACACTCCATTGCTTGTGGGCCCAGGTCACTCCCTTCCTGTTCATTCCCCGACATCCTAGGGGAGGAATCTACTACTTGTGTGATTTTAAAACAGGATCTCAATGAGGGTGTAATTTTAGTTTCAAGTTTGGTAGCTGAGCTTCTTCTCTACTTTCTGGTCGCATTACCCAATGTATTTGCACTGCTACTTTCACTTGTTGCTCCCAATTGCCTAGTTTGACCCCTAATGCACCTCAAATGATCAGCTTTAGTAAGTTCCCAGACACCTTCTGACCCACCATTCAAACAGCTTCCTGCTTACCCACACCGGTCTCATTCTTCTGCTCTGGGGGGATGGGCCAGGACTCCCCCTTCTCGATGCCTTACCATCTTTCCAGTTACCTCTGCCACCTCTGCCGCCTCCCTCACCTCCTTCACGTCTCCCACATCTTCCTGAGTAATCCGGCAGACGTGCTTGTGCTGACTTTGCTTGTGCTGACTCTACCTCTACCCCCCAAAAGGGAGCCCAAGCTGCTGCTCGGCGTGACCAACAGAGCTCCAGAGCAGCTCTGGACCAGCATGTGACTCCAGAAAGCCCACCGGAGCCCTTCGGAGACACCGCCAGGCCCCACCACTCCTGTGAAGCATGCCAACACATTGGCGCATTAATTCAACTTGAGGAAGTCACTAAAACATCTCCGCCCATGAATGTTGGTGAGTGCTCAAGCATGCTGCTAATCCTCCGCAGCCCGCCATGTTCTCCCTCATCAAAGACACCCATTGACAATGATGCATAATGCACATTTGGACTAGTTCTGGGATTTACCTCAGCACCCATTCCTAATCTAGTCAATGCACTGAGGCATTTAGAGCAGGTTTTGCACCTAGATCCCCATATTGGCCACATGACAGCATCTGCAGGTCCACACGGAGTGGGTACGGTGCCTCGGTTGCATAGCTACAGTGACTCTTCCACAGCCTGGACTATGTCCCATACTGGGAGATGCATTTGACAGGCCCTAGTCTCTGCAGGCAGAGCATACAGAACCTAAATGACTCTTGCATTTCCCTCGCTTCCATGCATGATAGTTTACCTTGTGGCCATCAGTAATGTGACTTGTGTGGCAACTTGAAGGGCACAGTGAGTCATGATATGCCTTCTAGACAACAATTTTGCAAGGCCAGATGTGGGGTGAAACATCTGTGGCATTGTTAACAAGATCCTCAAATGACTCAGACAAGATGAATACACAGATGATGCTGTCATACACATACATGTTGTCTAACATGTACAACCATCATAAACAAAGAAATGTAATTGGATGGCAGTAAAGTCTTCTTGCCTAGTTGTGTGCATCCAACACAAAGAGGATCTAGGATCCCAAAAAACATCACACAACACAATGTGACTGATCACAGCGTATAGTACTTGTCACCAATACCTGCAGCATGTACATCTCATTGATACCACACAAACTGCAACAAAAGGAATATAAGAAGTCTAACTGGCACACAGGGGCACATTGTACCCTGTGAGGAGGGAAAGGATGGTGTTGAACAGAGTCAATTGTGCCAATGAGGTACTTACCTGCTCCTCTGATGAGCCATAGAACTGTCCATACAGTGGAATGACCTCAGTCAAAAGCCTCTTCCGCTTATCTGGAGAGAAGACGGGGCCCTTTCACCTGCTGGATGTGACATGATTGTTTCCAGAAGTGGCACACAGCAGCTGAAGTGGTTGAGGTGTTGCTCGCAGGAGTGTCAAGAGCTAAGTGACTGATTTTGCACAATGCAGTGTACATGTACGCCACGTACATGGCCAACACTGCTGACGGACACAGCCATTGGGCTGTGACCACCACAGGCAAAAACATTAGCTTATGGTTGTGTCCGTTGTGGTTGGTACCGCCTACTGCATGGACAACTTCCACCAGCAGACGCGGGCGGTTCCTGATGTCCAGTGGAATAGGTCAGGCATCCGCCATTTTGGTAGCTTGAAATGCTGTTTATGGCCCTGTACAGTGCATCACAACAACAATATAAGTTTCAAATCATCACAGCCAATCTAAAGCTGTCTGATTGTGTAGGTCTGACTACACAACCACCAGTGTAGTGTGTTGCAGGGCACTGATGGCATATGACGGCAGTGCACGGTCCACCACCACTGACAGTATTTTTAGTGGTCAGAAAACACAGTCACATTTCGAAGGGCAATTCTGTGACAGATAGTTGAGTGTTGCCCAAATCCATGTTGTTGACACATGTGTTGACAACCATGGGACTCACATTTGATCTTTGTGCAGATGTAAGCTGTGATCTGTACTAAGTGTCATGTCTATCCAGTCAGATATTTTCTGACACAAGATATTGTTGGTAAGTATCATGTATGTTGCTGTGGATACAGTGACTAATGTTACAAATCAAGTCTTTTCATCCATAGGTACCCTGGGAGAGGGAGGATACAATGACCTCCTGTCTACTGCCCATTACCAGACCTTCAGAAGATGGAGGAACGCAACCTCATCCAGTTATGCCGTCTGAATAGGCAAACAATAGTGGACTTATATCATCAGTTGGAGCCAGATCTGATGCCAACTAACAGTAATCCATTCTGCATACCACCAATTGTACAAGTTGTGTCAGTATTGCACTTCATGTCCACAGGGTCGTTCCAATATACAGTGGCCCTATCTCCTGGTATGTCCCAATCTATGTTGAGTCTAGTGTAGAAGGATTTCCTCTCAGCAGTGTTGAAACACATTGACAGCTGTATCAGGCTCCCCCGACATGAGGATTTAGCCAATGTGAAGGTGGACGTCTATGGTTTTTCCCGCATCCCATATGTGATGGGGGCCATTGATGGCAAATATGTTGGCTTGGTGCCACCACAGGCCACTGAACAAGTCTATTGCAACAGAAAGAACTTTCATTCCATCAATTTTCAAGTTGTCTGTCTGGAGTATCTCAACATCTCAAATGTGTGTGTGTGTCCATTATCCTGGATTAGCACATGATTTCTTCATAATGTGGAACAGTACCAAACCCCAGTTGATGACACAAATGCAACCAAATCCTGGCTGGATGGTAAGTCACGTCTGTCCTGATTGTGTGTGAGCAATGTCAGGTGCTACAATTATGAAGTGAATACCTCATTGTTGCACTTATGTCCCATTCCCTAACAGGAGACTCAGCATATTCAAACCATTCTTGGTTATTGATGCACCGAGTAATCCAACTGCGCCAGGGGAAGTCCGCTTCAATGAGGCCCATGGAAGAACATGGCGGGCAGTGGAGTGGACTTTTGGACTCCTGGAGGACAAATTTCGGTGTCTGGACAGGACTGGTGGAGTCCCCCTCTGCTCACCTGGGAAAGTATGTCTGATCACTATGGCATGTGGCATGCTCCACAACATCACCCTGCAGAGGAATATACTGTACATCCTAGAGCAGGGTGAACCTGGTTGAGAACCCTGAAATGCCAACTGAGAATGACAGTGGTGAAGAGGATAGAGCTGACTTCTCATGAGTGTAAGTATGTCATGTGATGTTAAGATTAAGAGTGTGTCTGTAAAATGAACTGTAGTTGTGGGAATGTGTGAAACTGAGTGTTTTGCAAACAGCTAGGGAGCTGATACTCTGTAATAATCAGCCAAAGGTTGATTGATAAGATAGCTTTTTACACATCCCCACCTTACTGATGTTACTGTGTTGCTGTCAGTTTCCTTGCAATGTAATTTATTTTCTTGATTGCTATGTAACTTGTGTCATATGTATGATTTCAAGCCTATACTCCTTCTTTTGTTCATTGTACAGATACCTTCACTATGACATCATGTGGGCATTTCAGAGTTGTGACATTAGCAGGTATGTGATGCTCTTCTGATATATGAATTGGGCATGGATGGGGCAAGGTAATGTACACAGTGTTTGGGTGTATGAGACTTCTACAAAGACAGCTTGCACGGTGTTTGGATGGAAGGTGTGCTGGGGTGGGCCTGATGCATCACATGTGCCATCATGTGGTCATAAGATATGTAGTCCTAGCTCACGACCAAGTCATTTTCCCTTCACATTGGCCAAACACTCTTTTTGTATGACCTGTATACAGCTGTAAATGTTTTTCATAATTGTAGACCACATTGCCTGTGCCACAACACTGACATATGTTTGTGTCATACCACAAGATGGACGAGCACTTGATTATGATGAACCTGTGATCAGGGACTGTTGTACTGCCACTTGCCTGTATCTTGGATTACGTGATGTTGAATTACTTTGGTGTGGTATGTGATAAAGCTCAAGCTGCTGACATCAACCACTTTAATGTTTGCCTATTCTACAGGACCATGTCTGACAAATCCCTTCCTTCCATAGTCTGGAGGTCCATCCCTGTAAATATGTTCATTCATTTATTATTTGTAATAGTTCAGACATATTGACAGCCCATTTGCTGAACACTGTAATAAAATGTTTACTTTGACCAGACACTTGTATGTATGTGTTTGTGTGGGATGATTGTAATCCTGAGTTGGATACTGTGTACATGCAACATATTCAATCTTAAACAAGAACCTCGGATCATTATCATATTGTTCACATGGTCTGACATATCTCCATGGCTAAATATGAAATCAAAATCAGCAGACAACGAGTCAGGTGATTTTATTGTGAAGGTTCGACTAACAGAAAACACATGTGATATGAATCAACATAACAAAGAAATGTGAAGGGGTCAATCATGGTGAATGAAATCATTTGAGTAGGTGCCACACCATTGGGAGTCCAAAGTCCAGAGTAATCCTCCAATTGGTAATTGAAGGTGGTGAAGGATTATTCCTAAGTGAATGTGTAACACACTAAGGTGGCCCTTTAGGAACAGGGTTATTGCTGGCAGTGGTGGGTGTCTTGCCATCTGCACCTCTTGGATTCTTTGCTGGACGTCCCCACTTGTGGGGGGGTATCAGCTACTACAGAGGCAGGGGTTGCTGTGGCTTGTTGTTCCTCTGGCAGGGCCTCCATTCCTGTGGCTGATGCCAATGTTGATGGGCCTGCTGTTGGTGATCCAAAGGAAGAGGTAAACTGAATTTAACTAGCCCTGCTCACAGTGGCGTGTATATCCGTCAGCAGACCTGTTAGGGAGGCAATGTTGGAATTGCAGGCCTCGATCTGTTCACGCATGTCCCTATACATGTCCCTCTGTAGCTGCTTGATTTCTGGGAGTTCAGTCAACACTTTGGGACTCCTGATAGAGCCCCAAGGTGTGGCTGATGGTGTCCTGGCCAAGAGCAGCCTAGTGGCCTCACCCTGCTTGCCCACAACATCTCTCACATGCACTCTACCTCCATGGGCCTGTGCCCTTGCCACAGGGTGACCTCTCCAACTTGTTCCTGGACCCTCATTGTCTGCAGTGTTGCACTGCAACTCATAATCTAGGCCTGGGGGCATGTGATGGTGGACACTGTGTTAGGGATACAGGTTGGGGGGGCAAATGGTTTCCTGTGATGTTGATGGAACAGGGCTGGGAGGTAACTTTGTGGGGACAGTGAGACTCACTGTTGCCATCTGACCAGGTTGCCCAGATGGGCCAGAACCATCCTCCACATCCAGAAATCCAGGAGTATTGTCGTCAGTGATGGCTTCATCCAGGGGGAGTAATGGTAGTCTCTCCTGTGGCCTCTGTGTGCCCAGTGGCAGATCCACCTGTTGATGTATTACGTACATTGTTACTGGTTGTATTGTGACGCCTACCTTCCAAGGTGTCTGTTCTTATCTAACCTTGGAAGGTTAAGTTGTAGTTAATCCAGTTATGTCAAGTAACTATGGTATTGGGTGATTTGACATGACATGTGTGAAGCATGCCAACCAAATGTGACTCAAGCAGATGATGATATGCAGATCAGTTGCACTTTGTAGGATAGCGTGAAAATTACTTTTTTTCCACCAGTGCAGCCAACACACTGGAGAAGCAAGATATGGCTTTGACCATTTGGAGGCCTGGTTGCATGGGATGCAGGCAGGCCCAGTACTTTGTGACTGGATCCACCATGTGTGTCCATGTATCTGCTGCTACTACCACTCTGGGGATGCATTTTAAAGCCTTAGGAATACTTGTTGCACACAATGGGTAAGGTGTCATTCTTGTCCTCAATAGTTTCATCTTGACACAGCAAGTCAGGGTGGAGCTAAGTAGACAGACATGTTTCTGATTTGAGCATAAGCTGTGCTTGATTACTCCCAGGTGAGTACACTTCAATTGAGAGTTCACAAAAAGCGATCTTTGGACAAATAAACACTGGGCTGGTGGTTGGAGTTACCGAAACCGGGCCTGCTGGGAGCTGCAGTCAGGTCACTCTCTCTTCTACACACACTTGATAAATGTTATTTCTCCCAGGTGAGTAAACTTCATTTGGGAGTTGACTAACAGTGGTCTTTGGACGAATGGACACTGGGCTGGTGGTTGGAGTTCCAGTTACAGGGCCTGCTGGGAGTTGCAGTCAGGTGACTCTCTCTACTACACACACTTGATAAATGTTATTTCCCCCCAGGTGAGTAAACTTCTTTTGGGAGTTGACAAACAGGGGTCTTTGGACAAATGGAAACTAGGCTGGTTGTTGGAGTTCCAGGTACAGGGCCTGCTGTGAGTTGCAGTCGGGTCACTCTCTCTACTACACACACTTGATAAATGTTATTTCTTCCAGGTGAGTAAACTTTATTTTGGAGTTCACAAACAGGGGTCTTTGGACAAGTGAACACTGGGCTGGTGGTTAGAGATTCAGTATCAGTGTCTGCTGGGAGTTGCAGTCAGGTCACTCTCTCTATTACAGACACACCTGAGACATGTTACCCCCTCCCCCCATGTGAGTAAACTTCATTGGGAGCTCACAAACAGTGGTCTTTGGACAAGTGAACATTGGGATGGTGGTTAGAGATCCAGTAACATGGCCTGCAAGAAGTTGCAGTCAGGTCACTCTCTCTATTACACACACTTGACAAATGTTATCCCCCCAGGTGAGTAAACTTCATTTTGGAGTTCACAAACAGGGGTCTTTGGGCAAGTGCACACTGGGTTTGTGTTTGGAGTCACAACAATGGGGTATTTTGGGAGTAACTGTCAGATCAATCCCCCTACTACACACACTGTATAAATCTTATCCTACCAGGTGAGTGACCTTCAATTGAGAGTGCAGATACAGGAATAATTAGCCCAAGTGACCACTGGGATGATAGTTTTAGTGAAAACAGCAGGGCCTATTGGGCTTTGTAGTCAGGTCAGTCCCTCAACTTCCCAACCCTTGACAAATGGTATCATCCCAGGTGAGTAAACCTCATTTGAGAGTTGACAAACAGGGGTACATGGGCAAGTGAACACTGGGCTGGTGGTTGGAATTACAGGCATAGGGCCTCCTGATAGTTGTAGTCAGGTCACTCCCTCTTCTCCCCAACACTTGACAACTGCTGTGTATTACATATCTGTAAGAGAACTGAATTTAGTTTTGAGCATATTTTTACATTTTGGGCCCTACCATGGATCCTGGAATGTGTTTTTGGTATTGGAGGTTTACAGGCACCATTTGGACATGTGATAGGCCCTGGTAACTGTGATGTTGGGTCCAATGATACACATTGGCAGTGCTATATCTCAGGTACTCTGGGTATTGAAAGTTGGTGAGGTACATAAAATAAGACAGTGTCACTAGGTGAGCTGTGATCATGCATTACATTGCATTTTTGTGACATTTTTTTTAATGTAACTTATCAGACTCCATTCCTCTAGGCATTCCTGTCAGGCTGTCAGGATACAGGATGGCCAACACCTACTCCTCCCAGTGAAGGAGTATTAATGAGGCACTGGGAGGGTCACCGCCAATCTTCTTGGGCTGCAGCTGGTTCCTGAAGACCAGGGAATAGACCTTGCCCCAGACGGTCATTCCACCTCTTCCTAATGTTCTCTTTTGTGCACAGTGTGGAGCCTACAGCATTCACTCTGTCAGCGATCCTGTCCCACATTTCTATTTTTCTACTGAGAGGACTCTGCTGGACTTGGGCTCCAAACAATTGTGACTCTAATCTTCATGAGTTCATCCACCATGACTCTCACTTCATCTTCAGTGAGTTTTTGGAATGTGAAATAGTGGACAAAAAAGAGGGTGACAGGGATTACTTAACAGGGGAGTGAATGGACAAAAGTGTGTGCAAGGTGTTCTATGGGATGGTGGGAAAAGAGAAGCCTAATATTTGTAAAAATTGATAAATGCTGCTTGTGGTTCTTTGGCTCCATGTGAACATGTAAAGGATTGTGGTATGTGAAGGGGTGTGTTTTATAGTGTGCTTTGCAGGAGTGTCTACTTGGCCAATGTGTGTCAGCTGTATTGTTTTTTAATTCATCCAACATGCACTTGTCTGTTAATTTTCTGACCACAAACAGCGGTAGTTGATCACCATTGGCCGACTGCCAAGAAGGGACCACCATGGCGATGGTTTGATTATAATATGCTCGGTGGTTGGCTGCAGTGCTGATGGCACAGAAGATCTGACCGCCTATATCCAAACCACTGCACCTGGCGGTCTGCCTTTTTTTGCTTGGCAGTCAGCGGTCCTGCCTGTGCAACTCATTATACGGCAGTCGGGGGCCACCTGCGTGGTAGTCTTTTTAGGACTGCCAACATGAGGGTCTGACGGTCCGACCGCCAAACTCGTAATCAGTCCCTAACTCTTGTTTTCATTTATATCACAGATCACTGAACT
The DNA here is from genome assembly GCF_031143425.1 of Pleurodeles waltl. Classification (NCBI taxonomy): domain Eukaryota; kingdom Metazoa; phylum Chordata; class Amphibia; order Caudata; family Salamandridae; genus Pleurodeles; species Pleurodeles waltl. The sequence goes on from NC_090442.1 coordinate 818,925,318, forward strand.
GAAAAATTGTCAAAATGAAATCCTGATTGGTGACTTCATTACAATATTGCCAAGGTGTCCAACCAGGCATTAAGAGTTTTCACGTTTTCACCAGGTAGGGAAGAAGCTTTTAGTATCCTCTCAGTGATACTGTCTGTTAAAACTAAAATGGATAAATGCACAATTTTCCTTTTTGAGCTGTTGAGTAAACATGAATGCCTGATTGTGAATGGGAGAATGCAAAAACATACCCTGTCAATTTACACTCATAACTATACCAGGTGCCCTTCCCTTAAAGACTTTTTATTTTTTTCTTATTCCTTTTTTTGGTTCGCCTTCTTATTTGAACAACAGATAATTCTTTTAATGACCGCAAGATACTTTCATTCTGTATTGATTTTCCATTAGTAGGACTGAGACCTTGAAATATGAAGGGGGGTGCTGTGTATTTTAATGGGGCAAATGGGAGAACTCAATGGAATACCAAAAAACGGATTTAAAAGAAAGATTTCAAGTAATCACTGTGGATATACAGGTTTTATAAAATATGATCCACACATGAAGTAATTCTTGGGCAAGCGTGACCTTTTATGTAACAAATAATTATTAGACAATTGTCAGCTACTGTGCAATTCCTGGATAGGAAAATCAATAGATTATTAAGTAGGCAATTTTTATAATTCTGTTGAAAGGAGTAAAATAATTAGCTTGTTAAAAAGACAAAGATATAGAAAACTTCTCAAAAGAAACTACAATGGGTTGACTTAAGGGATGGCTGTTTCAAGAGATGCATGGACATTTTGGATTATTATTTCAGATTGCTGCATTAATAGGATTAGATTGATGCCAATTCCAGTCAAAGATGGTGCGTGGGTTAACTATCTCACCGAGATTTATGCCTCTAACTCTGTTGCTTCTGATATCTTAATAACATCTTAGCCTTTTCCTGTAGTAACTAATCTCATATATGGCCTCATATATGGCCTACCTCAACTGAATAGATTTAAGGTTTCATTTACGGTGGAAGCTCATGGGGGTGGGGGTGATGGGACTCAATGAGATTCCGATCGCACTAATAAAGAAGGAAGCGTCTCTCTGGTCTATTTTTCCCTCTTGTTTCAGCACTGCTACAATAAAGGAGTAATCCTAAAATCCTGGACCAGGAGTATCGTTGTGTCATTGCAAAAAAAAGGCTTTAGTGATTTCCTGGACGATTAGCGGCAGATTGCCTTACTTAATTCTGTTGGGCAGTTAGTAACTATAAGTGCATGATTGCGTGACCAAGATTAGGATAATTTCTGTTAAACAAGTGGTTTTTAGAAAAAAAAATTGCACTTTGTCCAATATATCTATGTTACAATTGATTGTACAAAAATATGTCGCTATTCATAGTCAGTTTGCTTATACACCGCTCCACAGTGTTTGACTGATTGGACGGGCAAACGCTTTGGAAAGAAAGTCTAGTTTAGGCATACCTGAGAATTTACCATGTGTTTTTCAGAATAGGGTCAGGTATTTACCACAAGTGATATATACCACTGCCACAGAGTGAGGTATTTACCATCAGTGGTGGCTCCTATTCTGAGGTTTGAGGAAATTGTGCACAACATGCAGAATCGGTTTTTAAGACACCAACTGCTGCATGTTTTGCCTTTTTGATTTGCCTTTCTCCCAGGTAAGTTTTCGCAGGTTTGACCTGCCAAAATGTATCAGTACAAAACTGCGAGGATGTGATAACTATCAAATAACTGGTAATCCCTACAAGTGTTTGTGCAGGGATCAGAATTTTGCCGTTAACCTTTGATGAGGGTCTTACTCTAGCCTTTAAAAAGGTCCTCAAGGTCCTCAAGTAGAAAATCTGATTTACGTTATCACTGTTTTTAGGCACAGCACTTTCATGTCAGCCCAGACAGGTTAAACAACATGATGTGAACATACTGTGAATTACAATATGTATTAGAGATATTTATTAAATGAATTGTGAATATTAACATCAAACAGTAAAAGAAACCGCTATTAGTATTTTTTGTGAACTCACTCAATATTATGATTGTCCAATAACAGTTATCATAATCTTGTTTTAATTATGTAAATTGCATAAATATTGATTTCAAAATATGTAGGCACGACCGATTGGCATAAAAATAAAATAAAAAAAAACATGTGTTTTATTGCGGGACTCCAAGCACTGAGGGCAATGTTTCCTAGTTTGGCATTCTGGATTTTTTTTTATGTGACTCAATTTGAGAGATGGCACAATATATTGAGCTAATTTGTTAAACGAAAATGACTCCATATTTGTCATTATATTATTAGACTCGGCTGTAATGAGATTTGATGTGAGTTTTGCACCATTGCATAACCCAATTTGTGCCGAAAAAATGACAAAAGGGACTATTCATAAACTGCTCTTTGAAGTGTGTTTATGCGTGCTGCTTTCTCTAGGGGACCTCCTTCAGAGTAACTGCACGCAGGCATTCACACGTACTGCAATAAACTGACAAAGAAAATAATACACTGAGCGACCTAAAATAACATCCCATAGGAAATAATGTTAAATAGAATAAATTATTTCAAATTTTAAACTATCCATATCTATGTTTTTTTAAGTATTAAATCAATCAATCAATCAATCTGTACTTGTAAAGTGCTGCCATTCACACTTGAGGGCATCCCGGTGCTTGGTTGCTAAGCTCAGTCCAAAAGCCAGGTCTTGCCTCTTCCTGAAGTGAAAGGTGGAGGTCATTCCATGACTTAGCTGTGAGGTAGGAGAAGGAACAGCCTCCACTGTGGTTTTGGTAGATGCATGGTGTCTGTGTGAGGACGAGAAAGGAGCAAAGTTGTCTAAAGGGTTTGTAAAAGTTCAGGCTCTGGTTGAAGAATGCTGGTCCTTAGCTATAGAGGGCTTTGTAGGCATGTGTCAACATTTTGAATTGGTATCTTTTGTGGATGAGGAGCCAGTGGAGGCTCCTAAGTTGGGGTGTGATAAGGGTCCATTAGGGTAGTTTGAGGATGAGTCTGGCTGATGAGCTGCTGAGTTCTGTACTGTCTGGAGTCTCCTCATGAGTTGGATGGGGGTACCTGAGTACAGTGTGCTACGTAATTCAGACGGCTGGTGACTAGGGCTTGTGTGATGGTTTTCCTTATGTTGATGGGGAGCCATTCAAAGATCCTTCAGAGCATGCAGTGAGTGTGGAAGCAGGAGGAGACTTTGTCTATCTGACATTTTGTGATCATTTTGCTGTCCAAGATGATGCCAAGGTTGTGAGCATGGTCTGTTGGTGTGGGAGTGGGTCAGAGCTCGGAGGGTCAACAGGTCTTGTTGAAGGAGAGACATTTTCCCATAGATTAGCATTTCGATCTTGTCAGTGTTGACCTTCAGAAAGTTGATTTTCAATCAATCAACAACATTCTTCATGCAATTTTTAACTGGGTGTCATCAGCATAGATGATGTTGAAAGCATGAGTTCTCACAATGTTGGCTACCAGTGTCATGTAGGTGTTGAATAGAATTGGGCTGAGGGATGAACCCTGAGGGACACCATAGATGGTGCTCCTTAATACCGAGGTGAAGGGTGGTAGGCGGATTCTCTGCTTTCGTCCTGTGAGGAAAGATGCGATCCGTCTAAGGCCCTGATTTATACTTTTTGACGCAAACCTGCGCTAGCGCAGGTTTGCGTCAAAAAGTATAGCACTGGCATGCTCACCTTTCCACATCCTTCAATGATGGCACGCAGACCACTGTTTTATTTAGCGTGCTATATTGACTTTTAAATCCTCACATTAAAGGATTAAAATGTAATTTTTTTTAAATGATCATCACTTCTTAACTACCACTCCCCCTACCAGTGTTGCACACCTATTTATCAGTGTTATGAGAGTCTACCAATTTCAATATTTTACTTTGTAATCTTCACTGTACTTAAGGTAAAAGGTTGGAGAATATATTGACCATAGCATTTGTAATATTATATTATATTATAATATAATATTAAGCACCACTGTTTTAAGTGTAAATTCACAATGTGCTCCAGGTATTAACCTCACTTTTATTGCAGGTATAACTCTATATTACTTTGTGGTTAATCATATGGGGCCAGATGTAGGAAAGGATTTGCAACTCGCAAACGGCAAAAACTGCCGTTTGCGAGTTGCAAATCGCATTTTCCTATTCAGAAATGCATTCTGCGAGTCGGACCGACTCGCAAAATGCATTTCAGAATCGCAAATAGGAAGGGGTGTTCCCTTCCTATTTGCGATTCCTAGTGGTATGCAATACCATTTGCGACCGCATATGCGGTCGCAAATGGTGTTGCAGTTACCATCCACTTCAAGTGGATGGTAACCCACTCGCAAATTGGAAGGGGTCCCCATGGGACCCCTTCCAGTTTGTGACTGGACCCAAAAAAAAATTTTCAGGGCAGGGAGTGGTCCAAGGGACCACTCCCTGCCCTGAAAAAATACCGAAACTAAAGGTTTCGGTTTTTTTTTTAAGTGCAGCTCGTTTTCCTTTAAGGAAAACGGGCTACACTTAAAAAAAAAAAACTGCTTTATTTAAAGCAGTCACGAACACGGAGGTCTGCTGACTACAGCAGGCCTCCATGTTTGCGAGTGCCCATAGTCGGTATGGGGCCGCAATTTGCGACCCACCTCATGAATATTCATGAGGTGGGTCATTGCGACCCCATAGCGACTCGCAGATGGTGTCTGAGACACCGTTCTGCATAACATTTTGCGAGTTGCAAATAGCGAGTCGCTATGACTCGCTATTTACAACTCGCAAAATGTTTCTTTGCTACATCTGGCCCATGATCTCTCATATATTTCTCCAGTACATTCTATGTTACGTAAGAATTTAGGGCCAGATGTAGGAAGGCATTAGCGCCTCCCAAACGGCGAAAAACGCCGTTTGCGAGGCGCTAATGCCCTCACACGATGCAGAAACACATATTGCGAGTCGGTACCGACTCGCAAAATGTGTTTCAGACTCGCAAATAGGAAGGGGTGTTCCCTACCTATTTGCAAGTCGCACCGCAATGTAAGTTGATTTGTGACCGCGAAAGCGGTCGCAAATCAACTCGCAGTTACCATCCACTTGAAGTGGATGGTAACTCATTCGCAAATGGGAAGGGGTCCCCATGGGACCCCTTCCCCTTTGTGAATGCTCACAAGAATATTTTTTCAGAGCAGGCAGTGGTCCTATGGACCACTGCCTACTCTGAAAAAAACCGAAACTAAAAGGTTTCGGTATTTTTTCGATTTGCAGCTCGTTTTCCTTTAAGGAAAACGGGCTGCAAAGAGAAAAAAAAAACTGCTTTATTGCAAAGCAGTCACGGACATGGAGGTCTGCTGTCTCCAGCAGGCCACCATCCCCGTGAGTGCCTAGACTCGCTATGGGGTCGCAAACTGCGACCCACCTCATAAATATTTATGAGGTGGGTCTTTGCGACCCCATAGCGAGTCGCAGAAGGTGTCTGAGACACCTTTCTGCATTCGCTTTTGCGAGGTGCAAATTGCAAGTCGCAGGGACTTGCAATTTGCACCTCGCAAAAGGGAACCTTCCTACATCTGGCCCTTAATGTTTTCCCCACAGTTTCCGGTACATCTTTAAGTTAGAGTGGCAGCTGCCAGCATGTCCCAGCCCATGCTGAATCAGGGAAACCTAATAAACCCTGAAAGGAATGGATAAACATATTTGAGTCTTACATGTTAGCCATTGGGGGACAAACATTCAGTCCAGAAAGAAAGCAACAAATTTTACTATACAGTCTAGGTACACGTGTAAGGGAAGACTTCAAAACACTTACTGAACCAGAAATTATACAAGATGAAGGGGATGATGAAATAGATGAGTACAAAATCACTTTAATAAAATTAGAAAACCTATTAGGTAATAAAATTAACATTGTACTTGAACGTCATACATTTTTCAACTATGTTCAGGGCAAACACGAAAGTGAAGCAAATTATGTAGCAGTGCCGTATGGTTTAAGCAAATTGTGCGAGTTTGGAGAGTTGAATGACTCCCTAATTAGAGATCAATTGGTTAGATGTACAAATAACCCCAGGACACAAGTGAAGATATTACAAAAACAACCTACCCTACAGGATGCACTAGAAATTGCTAAATTTATTGAACACGCAGCCACGTGTTCAAAGGAGATAAACAATCCTACCACAGAACAAATCTCAGAGATACCGCAGTAAGAACAAAGTAACCAGATATACAAAGTAAAAGTTAATAATGACACAAAAAATGACACCAGTCAAATGAGTGAATATGAAATTAATAAACCTAAATGTTTTCATTGTGGCAACACCAATCATTTGGCTAATTACCCCAATCATAAAGCCAGATCAGCCACATTTACGAAATGTAATAAGTGAGGCCATTTCGTTAGAGTATACAGAGACATATCTAGAAAGGGGAAGGATGGCAAAAATAACATACATGAAAAAAGACCCCAGATTGTAAAAAAATAATCTTTCAAATAAAAGATGAAAGTTCCATTAACCAAAAGAAATACCCAGAATGTGATACATGTTTAGATGGTAAACCCATAAAGATGTTCGTAGATTCATGTTCCCTGTTTACTCTCATCAACATATCAAACTTTAAATCTATGTCAAACAAAGATCTAGTTTTCCAAACCACAGACATCTCACCTAGCGGTTACACAAAAGACCTGATTCCCCTCAAAGGTAGCTAAATTCAACCTCATAGTGGATGGAACAAGTAAAAACACTATCTCCCCATCCAACCAAGGTGACTTTAACACTAGAAAGAGAACAAGACATCCACCATCCTGGCACAAGGATTATGTTATGAGAAAATTCTCCTCTTCTTTATGGCTCATGTTATAAAATCATAACTCAATCTGTTGGGGGTAGATGTGTTATGCTGGGCAAATTATAACTGTTATAATATTGTCTCAGTATCTTTCTTTATTATAATTCTATATCTTACAAGTTTCATGTTAAATCTCAATGGAATGTCTTATCTCCCCCACCCTGGGTAGCCACAGTAGTATTACCCTTGTTGTTGAGGAATGAAGTCTGTATTAGAATGTTGATGAGCAGAGATTCTAAACTGTCAAGCTAGCGAAGAGAGCAGAGTGGAGATTGGAGAGAGGAGACACTCAATAAAGACTATTTCTTCATTTCACCTTTGTTTCTTCTTTACAACAGTATGTTTATACATTTCAGAAATGTTACGTATGCAGTGCGATGGCATGAAAAGTCAGTTGGAGAAAATCCATGAAAATGCATCTTATCTGTACTGTCTGAAATACAATTGTTGACTAACTTTTGGAATCAGTGTATTGCATGCCATTGCACTATTATGAAAATGAAGTAGTTGATTGAAGAACAAAGCTTGCCTTTAGCTGTCAAATACACACACAGCCATCTTCCTCACAAAGATCCTAGGGCAATTATTGTATTTTTTCTGTAACTGTGCGGTAGCAGTAAAGTAAAATTAGTTATGGATACAGTTATCTTAATTATTGCCTCTGGCCCTGATTGTGTAAATAGTGTAGAATATTTATCACAGCCAATTAAAATTGTTACTTTAGGGTGAGGTAGTTACCAGGTGTGTTGAATACCTAGGCCCGTATTTATACTTTTTAGCGCTGCATTTGCGTCATTTTTTGACGCAAAATCAGTGCAAACTTACAAAATACAATTGTATTTTATAAGTTTGCGCCGCATTTGCATAAAAAAATGATGCAAATGCGGCGCAAAAAAATTATAAATATGGGCTCTTGTTTTTTACCATGAAAATGAAGTATAAGGTGCAGAATCAGTTTACGCGCATCATACTCAGTTGTTCTGAACCTTTCCCTTCCAGCAGGAAGTCTGACGTACTAAAATCTGTCAAGGACAAATGACAGGAGCCCTGATTACAAGAATAGGCCAAAATGCTGATCCCTGTGAAAACATGTGTTTGCACAGTGTTAGAACTATCATCCTTGGCGTGGTTTCCTCTGACTTTTTGCATTCAGATCTACTGATTTTGCTGGCTTTGGGACTCTAGGCAATTTATCACTGCTAGCCAGTTCTCAATCAATTAATCAGGAGGACTTGTAAAGCGTGAATTGTCACCTGGGGGGTCTCCAGGCGCTGGTGAGATCTTCAAACCTCGGTCAGAAGTTGATGGCAATCGAAGAGCCAGGTCTTGAGCTCCTTTTGGAAGTCCTTCTGAGATGAGAGGTGCTTAGTTTTGAAGGTGAGGTTGTTCCAGGACCTGACGGCAAGGTGAGAGAAGGAGCACCCTCCCTAGTGGTCACAATCGATGCAGGGGATGTGAGCCAGGATGAGGGTGGAGGAGCAGAGTTCTCTGGTTGGTTGGTGGAATGTCAGGCAGTTGTTTATGTAAGTAGATTCCAAATTAAGGAGGGCTTTGTAGGCATGTATAAGGAGCTTGAAGAAGCATCTTTCCTGGATGGGAGCCAGTGGAGGGTCCTGAGGTGAGGGCCAATGCTGGTTCTTCTGGGGAGGTTGTGGATGAATGCCCTTGGTGTGGTGTTCCTGTACTTTTTGCTTCTGACTTCCTGTTTTTGAATCCTGTGCTGTAATTCGCTTTTGCTGGTTTTGATACTCTGGGGACTTTAGCACTGCTAACCAGTGCTGAAGTAAAAAGGGTTCTCTGTCTAAATAATGTTGGTAATTGGCTTTTCCATGATTGGCATATTTGATGTACTAATAAATCCCTAGTAAAGTGCACTAGGGGTGTCCAGGGCATGTAAATCAAATGCTACCAGTGGGACTGCAGCACTGATTGTGCCACTTCCATGAGTAGCCCTGTAACCTTGTCTCAGACCTGCCCCTGCAATGCCTGTGTGTGCAGTTTTAAACTGCTATTTCCACCTGGTAAATATAGCCTCTACCTTAGGTAGCCCCATGGGCAGGGTGCAGTGTATTTAAAAGGTAAGACTTGTGCTGGTGTGTTTTACACATCCGTATCGTGAAATACTGCCAAATTCATTTTTCACTATTGAAAGGCCTATCTCTTCAATAGGTTAACATGGACATTGCCTAGAAATGCCTACTAAGTGTAATTTCCTATTGGGAGCACGAAGAGATATGGAGTTCGGGGTCTCAGGAATCACAATTTAAAAATACATCTTTTAGTGAAGTATGAGGTTTTTAGATTTTAGATTTTAGATTGTAAGGTTGAAAATGCCACTTTTAGAAAGTGGGCATTTTCCTGCTTACCCATTTGGTGCTTCTGCCTAGCTACTGAATAAATGTCTGGGTTAGACTGACAGTTGGGCTGTTTGTGAATTCCCCCTAGACAGTGACACAAAGGGAGCTGAGGTGTTCTGGATGGTCTAGAGTTGGTTCAGGAGGGGCATAAAGTGCATTGCCGTAGTAGAGTTGGCTGGATATGAGGGCCTGGGTGTCAGTCTTCCTGATTAAGATGGGGATCCATTGGAAGATCTTACAGAGCATGCAGAGGATGTGGAAGCAAGCAGAGAAGACAGCACTGATCTGCTGCTTCAAGGTTAGATGGTTGTCCAGGATAATTCCACAGTTGCATGCATCACCTGTTGGGGTAGGTAAGGGGCTGAGTGGGGAGGGCCACCAAGTGTCATCTTAGGGAGAGAGCTTGTTCCTGACGATGAGGTCCTCTGTTTTGTCTGAGTTTAGTTTAAGGCAGTTGGTCTTCATCCAGGTGGCGATGCCAGTCCTGGTGTTTTGGAAGCTGGCTTTTGTGGTGATGGCATCATCTCTGAGGGAATAGGACAAGCTGGGCCTGTGTTGTCGGCGTAGGAGACTATGTTGAGTCTGTGGGTGAGAGAAATGTCTGCTAGTTGTGTCATATATGTGTTGAAGAGGGTGGAGCTGAGGTAGGAGCCCAGGGTGCACCACAGATTAAGTCTTTGGGTGTAGAGGCAAAAGATGGTATGAGGATTCTCTGTATTCGTCCAGAGAGTAAGTAGGAGAATCAGTTGAGTGTGTTGCCTTGGATGCTAATGTGGTGGACTCTGGTGATGAGACTGTGGTGGGAGATGGTGTTGAGGGCTGCTGATAAGTCGAGGAGGATAGGGAGAACTTTTCCACCTAGGTTGTGGAGGCATATGAAGTCGTCCGTTGCTGCGGTCTTGGTCTCCCTGAGACAGTAGTGGTAGCTGTTGAGGGCAGATCTGAAGGAGTCGAGGTTGGTGGGGACTTGCTGGAGCACAAGTGTCTCTGTAGTTTCTAGCAGTGGCATTTGAGGCTCAGTAGCTCTGGGGTGAACCACCTGGCCTGCTTGGTGGGTTTGCTGCTGATGGTGTTCTGCAAAGGGGCGATGGTGTCAGCGGCTGAGGAGGTTGAGTTGGAGAAGTCTTTGACGCCGAGTTTGAGAGTATCTTAGGGGACGGGTCTTCTTTGAGGGAGGCAATTCAGAGGGGTTCTGTGATTTTGCCCCAGTTACAGCGAGGGTGCGTGGGAATCCTGCCATGGCTTCTAGCTGGCATTCGACAGTGAAGTGGATGATGCAGTGGCCTGTCTAAGTCATCTCAATGATGTAGGAGAGTTTGACTCTGTCATTGGTGAAGAAAATTGGGTCAAGAGTGTGTCCTGCACTGTGGGTGGGGGTGGTGACCAGCTGTGAGAGGCTGATGATTCTCATGTTTTCAAGAGGCTCTGTGGAGTTGGTGTCATTAGGGTCATAAAGTGTATGTGCTCTCTGCTTAAAACATGGTAACACTGGCTTATCCATAATTGGCATACTTAATTTACTTGTGAGTCCCTAGTAAAAGGCCCTACTTGTGCCCAGGCTCAGTAAATGACATGGTAGTAGTGGGCCTGCCACACAGATTGTGCCACCCACTTCAGTAGTATTCCAACCATGTCTCAGGACTGCCATTGCAAAGCCTGTGTGTGTAGTTTTAAACTTCCATGTCGACATTGTCTTTTTGCATAGCAAGTATCGTCACTCATGACTGCAAGGCTCCAGTTCACCCATCTGCAATGCTCTGCAGACTCTTTGCACCCACTGCCCACCATCAGTGATGCTCTCTTTGCTCCTGGTGAATGTATTTCCCACAAACAGGACTCTTGGCCCAATTCTTAAGAAGGTAAAACTTCAGCAAGACTTATCTGGACTGTATTTGACCATGCATACCATTGCAGCCGGCCTGAACTTCAGGATTTAACCCGGTCTAGCACATCCAGATATTCCTGGTTGGCACTTTATGCTTTTAAGCAATGTCTACATTTTAATCTTTAAAAGTTTGTAATTCTGATTCTACTCATTTGATTTTTGTTGTTTTTGTCTTGTGTAGTTCATTAAATTAAGTTCTAATTTTCTAATCTGATGTGGATTTACTATTTGAGATGTTGCACAAATACTTTACAGATTGCCTCTTAAATTAAGGCTGACTGCTCTGTGCCAAGCTATCAGATTGTTGGCTCCACTTAATTTAGAGTGTGTTTGCAATTTACCTTGACTAGAACTGTAGTTCTTGCTTGATCGTGGTGCATACCTCTGTAAACCAGAAATCAAATTCTAACACACAGGAATCAGAATTATGAGTTGTGTGATAATTATCACACCCACAGAGTTTTCCTCTGATAAATTCTGGCAGGGCAAACCTGTCAAAATGTATCTGATGAAAAGGCCCGTAAAAAAGTCAAAATGTATGGAATATGTGTGTTACATACCAATTATGCATGTTATGCCTTATTATAAAGGGAAAAACTTGCAATAGGTGACATTTATCTCACCTTTTTAATTTGGATCCCCATTGTTCCGGAATCCAGAAGGTGTGATAATAATCCCAGAGCTATAAACATAATGAGGGCCAGTGTGTGAAAATTAGCAAAGGGGTTGACATTAACCCCTGGACTTGAAATCGGGACCTTAAGCCCTCGATATGAGAACCCTGGTGCTTGCTGTGATTTCTATTAATTATGGTTTTATGTATTTGTCATTGCGAATTAACGTACATTCATAACAAAAACGGCTTAAGAGCACAAGTAATAAATGCATTGGACAGATGTCCCAAATCAATTCTAGCCTATGTTCGCTAAAAGCGTAAATTATCAAAAAGTAGAATATAAAATGTGTTAACCAGTAAAAACTATGGAAGAAGCTATGCATTAGTTAAGAAAGTTATAACTTAGCTCTAGTTGTTTAAAACAGTAATTGTCCCAATTCGAGCATTTCGTAAATCTGTACAATGGATTTCATCTAGTCCTGAGTTCAGGTATTACTTATTAATACATTTTCTTCTTAAGAACTAGGGTGCTTGCAGGACACTAGACACGAGGAGCACTACCATTTGATTGGTATCAGTTTTGCATATTTGCAAAGTCTCCCAATAGTGTCAGGTCTCCATTTTTTGGCAGAGTGGTTTGATCCATTTTACTTGCGACGTTTTATGCGTTGGGCAAAAAAAAAAGAACATGCTCATCGTTGTCATTGCCTGCATTGCACACAGGACAAATAACATTACTTGCCATAGTTTTAGACCAGATGTTAGTAAACGAATGTAACTCTTCCTTAGAAGCAGCGTTTGCAGAAAATAAAGACATTCCTAAAAATTGGTCCATTTTAACGTTCAGAAAGGAATTAGTTAAGCTCCCAAAAGAAGATACACCACTACTTGTCTTTTGCACAGTTTGACAAAATGTCTTATACCCTGGCAAAAATGCACTTCAAGTGATTGTACTAGGGTCAGACTAGAACTTACCCAGACATAGTTTAATTAACAAACACTGTATATAGTTTAACCAAGAAATATTTAACGCCAGGGGTCTTGTGATTACGTCGCTTAAGGTTGATCTATAATCGGACAATTCTACAATTGACAAGAGCCTGAGCTAGTACAAGATGGGTTTCAGTCTGGCACTATCACTTTTCTTGCGCAGATTTAGATCCAAGCTCAAGGGTATTTACAGGAAACCCTGTGGTAGCTTTAGCAAGGATTTTATGAAGGAGATCTCGGGGGTGAGTAGATTTTCATTTCAACTTCACTATGGCCGCCCCTACCGACTTTACTCTGTAGACTTGGAAGGCAGAAGAAACTGGGAAGTTTTTAAAGCCCCCGAAAAATGCAATAATAGTGCTGGATCTATGTTTTAAGCAGACCTTGCTTTTAGCTATTTGTTCTAATATCTATCATTCCCTCACAATGTAATGCCTAGATAGTGAAACTATTTAACTGTTTCTAGAGGATTAGACTCCACAGTGATCATACTCCTGTTCGGGATCTTGGCATTAAAGGTCATAATTTTTGTTTTTGAAGCATTAAGCCTCTAATTTATACTTTTTGGTGCAAAAGTGCACTAACACAGTTTTGCACCAAAAAGTTTAGCACCGGCTTTCACCATTTCATGCACCAGCCTGGCACCATATTTATGGAATGGTGTAAGCCGGTGCAAAGGGTGGTCTAGCATTAAAAAAAAATGATGTTAGTCGGGTGGGGCTGCTGGTATGGAAGATGGGAGTTTTGCACCAAAAAATGACATTAAGCAGGTTAGAGTAAAATAAATGACTTTAACCTGCCTGGAGTCATTTTCTGACACAAAACCATCCATACCACATGACTCCTGTCTTAGAAAAGACAGGATTCATGCCCACCACCGCAATGGGCAGCACAGGGGACCAGGGTCTCCTGGGCATGGCCATTGCACCCAGTGCCATGTAGGGGGAGCCTATTTCAGGGCCCCCACGTGGTACTTTAACAAAAAATAAATACTTACCTGTACTTACCTACACTTACCTGGGATTTGGTCCCCCATCCTCCGCTATCCCTCTGGTGTGGGTGGGGGTGTCCCTGGGGCCTGTGTTCCACCATGGAAATAGGCCCACAGGCCCCCTAATGCCTGCCCTGACCCAGGCGTTAATAAATGGTGCAAAGCAAACTTTGCACCATTTTTTTGATCCCTCCTCCCACCGTGCGTGATTTTTGCACGGGAGGATAAATAAGGCGCTAGGGCCTTAGAGTCAGTTTTTTGCCCGGGAACGCCTACCTTGTATCTCATTGATGCAAGGTAGTTTTCCGCAGGCAATAAATGACTTTAACTCCAATATTTTGGTGCTAGACATCTCTGGCGCCAAAATACAAATATGGAGTTACGTTTGCGCCGGATTTAAAAAAAAAAAAAAAAGACGCTAATCTGGCTCAAACAGAGTATAAATATGCTCCTCATTTTGAGCCTGTTTAATATGGAAACTGGCTGAATTTATCAACCACGGTCTGTAGGCTTCTGGGTGTTTGGAACTCAGAAGGTTATTGTCAGTGAAAAGATGTGCTGGAATTTTCTTCCTTGACAGGGTGGGTGAGTCATTTTATGACTTGAGCAGAAATTAAAAGAAAAAATTATGTGGGAGCCAGCACACACCCCTGTTGCACCTCACTTCTTATTTCTATCTTGCCTGTAAATTCACCTCCCAGGCAACTGTGGACCCTGGTATAATTATCTTTATGTATATGGGTATAATGATGAATAACAAATCAGGGAGATACCAACATCAGATAAAAGTTGCCAACACTTAGCCCTTAGCACCAAGTCGAACGCAGCACATAAATCCATACACACAACGCAAAGTCTAGACTTATCCATTAGTACTGTTTTCCATATGATCAACTAAAACTTGGTCAGCAGAGCTTACTTTTTTTTTGGGAAATCGGTCTGGAATTCAGATAAATGTAATTTTCTGACATCCAGGCAATGGGTTTATCCAAAACTCGTTTACAAAAGCTTTGCTGCAAGTTAACCGTTAGGCTGATCAGGCCGTAGTTGCCTGGGTCATTGTGAGATCCCCATCTTAAATATTGGGACTCTGTCAGTGCCCTTACACATCTCTGAGATCAAACCTCGCTGGAGCATTGCATTACTTAAGATGTTAAATATATGGCAACCACATATTAGGGTTGAAACAATAGAGCTTGGCTAGTATTTTGTCAGTACTGGAGCCTTTCCTATTTTCTGAGAATTCAGAGCTGTTTTAGTTTTGGCTAATGAAAAGAATAGTAGTTGTTTAGTACAATTTAGAGGATTGCAATGAGAAATGGTCAGGTGTGGGGCACTCAGCTTTACGACAATACAATGCTCCAAAGTGAATTTCCCACTAACTGGGTACCCACTTTGCCCTCATGCAAAGGCAAATGCCAGAAGAACTTAGCATCCTTACCTTTAGCTGCTTCAAGTTACTTAACCATGGTTAATTTGCCTCAAGCCATTTTGTTGGCCTGGATTATTAGCCTATAACACTTTCTAGCTTCTCCTATGGCTCCTCTGATTCCCAGCATAACAGCATTGATCATTTTCCAGAATAGTACGTATCGCCAGGATGGATTTAAGGCTGTAGAATGAAATTCAGAGAGGACTATCGAACAGTCTTCATGTTGTTGAATACGATTAAGGGCCTCATTACGAGTTTGGTGGTCCATGGACTGTCATAGCGATGTTGGTCCGCCGTATTACGAGTCATGCGGGCCTGTGGAGTGAAGACCACAGCGGTCCCAAAGGCACCACCAGGCAGCACAGACCGCCACTGTCACGAGGCAGCACAAACAGTCCAGCAGAGCCTTTGTTTCCCCCTGACACATTATGAGGTTGCACACTGCCAATGTGGCTGTGGCGGTCCAACAACCATGTATCAGCAGGCAGAAATGGGGACTATAAAGGGAGACACTCACATGCAGGCAGCCTTACACATCAAGTGCCATCATGGAGTCCATCATAAATGTCCTGTTGTTGCTGATAATCATCGATGGAGCACAAAATCCATGCCTCCATGGTCACAACTGACTGTAAGTAAACTCACCTTCCTCTGTCACTACGCTCAACAACAGATTGTTGCACCTTCAGCCACACCATATGAGGGATATGCTACGGGCACAAAGTAAATGTCTCATTGTGTACACAGTCTGAATCAGACACAAAGAAAGACACTTGGACAGTCACAAAATGCCCCCTTCGGTAGGTCACTTACACTCCATCGCATCATTACACACAAACATACATCTGCTCACGTCAGGCACAGAGACAGTGAAGTGTACACAACATTGTCTCACACAACACCAACAACACACCAACATCACATCTACAAATACAACTCACACACTCACATTCCTCGCAAACCATGGACTGTTGTCACACCTGCACTGCAACACATATAATTTTGCACATGCCCCTTAAACAACATTTGCACGTGAACTTGCCCCACACGTATCTCAGGGACAAACAATACTAGACCCAAATGACATGCATATCTGCACAATGTGGAAGTGCAAGCCAACAAACCACATACACTCCAACTGCATGGGACAAACCTCTACATGACGTAGCTGCAAGGTAAACACAGCTAAATGTAAACAAAGGTAGCACAATGTACCACACTCCATGTCTGCACAAACAAAACTCAAGCTTCCACACATAAGCTATATCAGGGGCATACGTCTAACACCATACATATTCACATTGGACAACACAAGGTAAAATACTTACCATAACAAACAGTACACAATGCCATGACACCACCATTGTATTTACACCCACAGATCCATACAGTCAATGTATACTTTTGTCTTGGCGGACCCCAGCACTGCCCACAAAGTCAGATATTGCAAAGAACAGCAAATGCATCAGCAAGCACGCACAGCTGTACCCATACAACACAAGTTACTCAGGTACAACATAAAATTAAAAAAGGAATTGCAGGACAAATGTATACCCAAAAAGACTGTTTGGGTTTATTATTAATAATTTTTAATAGTTGAAGGCTATTGGCCAGTCCATATGGAATGGCACAGGTACATCATGGTGCTGTCACATGACTCCTAACTGCCAGGGAACCTTCACAAGATTGGGGATCAAGTGGGCAAGCAGGCACCTCAGGAATCATCTTTGAGGGGGTGGGTCGGATTTGGGAGGGGTGGGTTGGGTCTTGGGTTTGGGAGGGGCAGAGTGCTTTTTGGCAGGGGTAGATTTCTCCTTGGGATTAGGGTAGATGTGTTTGCATGGTGGGCAGGGGAGGACTTGGAGGTGGAAGGGAGGGGTTGGGAGGTGGGTTGGGACCTCTTAGGTTTGGGACAGGTGGGTGGTAGAGGGAACAGGGTAAAGGTCAAGGTGTGACAAAAATGTTTCTTAGGGACACAAGGATGGTCAACAGAAGGGGTGGGGATTTGGAGGTCCAGGGAGTAGTTGTCTGCTGTGTTTGTATGAATGTCATGAGAGTGCACATTTGGGAGGTCTTCTTGTGTTTGGGTGGCATCTGTTGCATGGGTGAGTGAGTGCGTTTGTGTGTCTTGGGGGTCTAGGAGGTAGAGGTGCTAGGGGATGGAGTGGTCCATGTGTATGTGTCTGTTAGGGTAGTGTCTGTGGGTATGGTGGATGTGGTGGATGTTTGTGTGTCTGTTTGCATGGTGTCTGTGGGTATGCAGAGTGTGGTGGGTGTGTTACTGGCTTTTGTGGTGGTGCTTGTGGGTATTCTTGATGTCATGTGTGTTACGCTGGGAGTGGTAGGGGTGTCTGGGGAAGTGGTGGCTGTTGCTGTGTCTGTGGGTGTCTTCTGTTTGCCTGTGTGCCACTGTGTTTTGTGGTGCTTGTGTCTGCTGCTCTTGTGTGTTGAGGTGGGAGCATGCAACTCAGTGTGTGTGCTTTGGGTAGGTAGGGGAAAGGGGATTTGGATTGGGAAGAAGCAGGTGAAGGTGGGACGGAAGGTGGGGGATGACTGGCTAATGTCAGTAGAGAAGCCAGAGCCTGAAAATATTTTTGTAGGCCAGATGTTGCACCATGAATGCCTTCCAGGAATGCATTCATTTGCCAGTTCTTGGATGGTATTGACAATTGCTATCTGACACACAGAGAGACTTCTCAGGAGGTCAATAGCCTCCTCACTGAGGGAAGCTGGGGTAACAGGGGTTGGGGCAGAGGTGCCTGAGGCAAAGGAGACACCCACCCTCTTGGGTGAGTGGGCACGACCAACTGGGTGGGGAGCAACAGAGATAGAAAAGGAAGTGGCAGACAAACATGATACAGGGGGATGCCCCAATGGGTCCACCACCACTAGCGAGTGTCCACTGATTACAATGATGAAGATGATGTTCCTGTCCCCCCCCCCCCCCATGGCACTCACCTCACCCTCCGGGCCACTGGGTCCCTCTATGCCTGTGGTGTCTTGACCTGAGGTCCTGTGGCCATATGCTTCCCCACTAGGCTGTGCCCTTTCTCCTTCGCTTGCCAGTGCTGATGCTGCAAATAGAAAGAGAAATAGGGTAATCACATGTCCATGATCACAATTGAACAACAGCTGTGATTAGCAAACATTGCCATGATGGTGAGTAGGCTCCAGCAACAAACTTCACCTACGTGGCCCATACATGTGCCATACTATATACATGCATGCCATCTGAACTGTCAACAGTTGCCCACAGGAAATTCAGGATCTCAGAGAAGTACAATTGCATGGCTGAAGTTGTACAATCACATTAACCATTCAACAAGTAGGAGACCTCATCACCCTCAAAGCTTTGCCCCATGAAGCAGACCTCAGTTGCCTCTTGTCATACAATAGTAGGCCAATGCCAAATACATTCCCACTGATCTCACACAAGGTCATGCACACATCTATTTGTCATATTTGTAATGACCCAACAATAAGAATTGATGTGCCAAAAGCCTGCATATTGATGACAAAAGTACAATAGCCTGGAGAAGGTGACATGGAAACACTCATGTCACAATGGGAACATATCAACAATGCACACTTCATCATGTGTAATTTGTCCCACTAGAGTCATGGAGGTAGTACTAATGTTGCTCAGAAAGGCCACTTATGTGGCATGGAAATAGAAACTGTACATATCATGTGCAATTTGTCTGGAAGAGATGTCCCAAAAACCCACAGCACAATAAATAAGCAAGCCCTTGGGTAATCACCACTAATGTAATACTTACTTACAATGACATACTCTGTGTGCGTCAGTGGACACCATTAGGCCCTTGGATTTTGGAGAGGCCCTGAGATTTACAAGTACTTGTTAAAGGCCATCAACATGAGGCCTGCCCAATTGGAAGCTACATCATTTAATCCATTATGGTCATGCAGACCCAGATGTCTGTCTGTGTGTGAATGCTAGTACCCAAACAGGACTGTAAGTCAATATCAATGGCATAACAATGCACATTGTGGCTCAGAAATCTAGGTCTACCTCTCATGTCCTTCATTGCTACTGCAGTTGTACATATCAAATGATGTGCTATGATGCATGAGGGAATGTGTCCGCCAATAAACAATGGTGACACACTCCTGTATGTGACACAACATAAAATGTAATCCCATTGTATATGTCTCATTGCACACAGGGTGTGCCATGCACATATATGTGAAGGAATATGGATTTCATCCCATCAGCACAGGTAGACCATGCATGAAACAGCAGTTTAAAAATGTTTTGCTAATGAGAAAGGGACACATGCTGACATGTAGGCACAAGGAATATTGGCAGCATTGATGGTACATAAATCATGTTAATGGACATTCCCCACTTACCAAGGGGAGTTAGTGAGCTATAGCTGCAACCAAAGAACAATGTAGACTCTGTCACATATATGACAGCCATCTTCATATTACAGACTGCAGTGAGGCACCAGCACCTGTCATACTCTGACGTCAACTAGCCTCTGGGTGGCAAATGTCAATAAACTAATTTACCCAGGCATATTGCTGAGGACAGTGATCCATCACTTCCTCGCCTTTGCCTATAATGTTGAGGAGTAGTGGTATGTTGCATAGAATTTACACATACTACAACAACAAACAGTAATTGATTGATCACTGTACACAGCCATATGTCATCCCTGGATAGCAAGTGGTTTGTGGATGGTACACAGTTATCTACTAGGTCTCTGGGGCAATAGTGAAGGCATCTCAGTATACAACACATGGCATCCCTAGTTGTCATTCACTAGGCAATACGACAGGCAAGAATATGCCCTGTACTCACCCCCTTGTGGGTGCTGTGCTACCCTCAATCGTCAATCAAGCTCTGGATGGGCCCCTGCCAGAATGTGGGCCATTAGAGGGGTGATGGTCTGACGGGTCCCCTACCCATGTTGGGAGGACATCCCTAGCTGAACCTTACTGATATTCCTGGGTCAGCATCTCAGGTCCTCCCACCTTTTCTGCAGCCAGTGCTCCTCTGGCTGTGGACCCCCAGGGTCCACACCTTCTGGGTAATGGATCTCCATAGCGCCATCTTTTGATGGGCATTGACCTGCATGGATGCAAAAGACAAATCAAGATATTATAATCACAAGTTTCATCACAAATGGTTGAGTCACATAAATGTCAGTAACACCAAGCTAAGACTTTTCTATTTGTCAATACTCCCCAAATTTAACATACACACAGGAACATAACTACAGACACATATAATTCCATCTGCAGATCAACCCAATACCCTGCTCAGGGCCTACAAGGACTAATCACGTTTACTGACATCAGGTATCCCCCCATGCTCTAGCAAACTGTACTGTGATGTGAGCCACTGTAAAAATCTACACACCTATGCAGCTTCTGAAGGGTAAACTCTTTAGGCATGAATGGACCAAGACATTCACACTCTGTGAGAATAAATCAGTGCATGCAGTCCCTACAGCCAACTGCCAGAGTACAAACTTAAACATTACACATGAGCAACAATGAAGGGGCTGGCATGGTGGGTACAGAAAGTGTCTTCCCTGTCCATGTGTGGACAAGTGGACTAACAAATGCAGATTCATGCCACTTCAGAGGGTGGGCTTCTGTGCTATGTATCTGTACCATATAGTACTCCTTTGGACATATGTGTTCATCCTACAGAGATTGCATCCAACTAGCAAAGGCATGCATTGTACAGTGTCTACTCTGTGACAAAGCTACTGAGTCACATATCATGACCTCCCAGGAATCAACACACTGTACTGTGAGACTGTCAGTGATGCAATATACCAGTATAGAAAAAATATGACCTGTGGGAAGGTGACAAAAAAGCTGTGGGAGTAAGTGGCCTGCCATGTTTGTGACACACACACTGACAATGATGCTAGGTGCACATATGGACTAGATCAATGATTTTCCTCTGTACCCATTCCTAATCTAGTCAAGGAACTGAGGTATTCAGGGTAGGTTTTGCCACCAGAGCCTCATAGTGGCCACACGACAGGATCTGCAGGGGTACATGGAGTGGGCACAGAGCAAAAGTTGAATAGCCATAGTGCCTTTCCCACCATCTAGACTGAGTCCCATACTGGGAGATACATGTGGTAGGGCATGGTCTCTGCAGGCTGAGCTGACAGAACCTACATGAAACTCCAATCCCATCAGTTCAATGCATAAGACAGTGTATCATGTAACCAACAGCAATCTAGCATGTCCTTTGTGTGGCAACGTGAAGGGCAGAGTGAGTCATGGCATGCCTTTCACACAAGAGTTTAGGAATGGCAAATGTGTTTTGAAAGATCTGTGGCATTCTACACATTGCTCACATGACTGTCAACCGACCATAAAACATGCATACTAAGCTCATGCTGTCATGCAGATACACATTGTCTGACATTTACAACAGTCATGAGGAAAGAGATGTCAGTGGATGGCAGGAATGTCTCATTACCTTGTTATGTGCTTCCAAAATAAGGATGATCTGGGATTCCAAATACCTGACACAACACAATGTGACTGAACTTAACATATGGCACTATCCACTAATACCTGGCCATTTCCCATCCAATTGATGCAACAAAGACTGCAACAACAGGCACACAAGTCATCAAACTGGCACAAAGGGGCACACTGTAACCTGTGAGGAGGGAAAGGATGGTGAAGTTCAGAGAAAATTGTGCACTTGAGTGAGTTACCTGCTCTTCTGGGGAGCCATAGAGCTGTTCATACAGGGGTAGGATCTCAATCACTAGCCTCCCCACCTCCTCTGGTGAGAAGGCAGGGGCCCTAGCACCTGCTGGATGTGGCATGACTGGTCCCAGAGGTGGCACACAGCATCCCAGGTAATGGAGTCTTGCTGGCAGCAGTGTCAGGAGTGAGGTGAATGAATCTACAGAACATGATGGTCATGTCTGCCACATACACCGCCGTCACCTCCAGCAGACACAACCATTGGCCAATGACCCCCACTGACAACAACATTAGCCTATCGCTTTGTTGCAACTGGCTACGCCATGACGACTTCTGCCAGCGGTCGCGGGCGGTTCCTAATGTCCAGTGGAGTAGGTCAGGCAGCCGTCATTTTGATAGCCTGAAATGCTACACTGGGCTACATAAACTGCTCCACACCTGCAAAATGGATTTTTTACCTTACACACAGGCTTATCTTGTCTTGTCACGTAGGTCCTACTACTCAAACACCATTGTAGTATGTTGCAGGGCACGGAGGGCTTTTAACAGTGGTGCACATTCCACCACCCCTGATGGTCATTTTGGGAGTAGGGATATCCAGTCACATTTTGAGGGAAAATTGTGTTGCATATTTTTGAGTTTGGTCGTTATACAAATTGTGAACACATTTGTGGAAAACCATGGTGGGCACATGTGATCCTTGTGTTATTTGCAGCTGTGATGTGTCCTGGTTGCCATGTGTATCTTTTAAAATATGCCT
Source organism: Pleurodeles waltl (assembly GCF_031143425.1). Taxonomy (NCBI): domain Eukaryota; kingdom Metazoa; phylum Chordata; class Amphibia; order Caudata; family Salamandridae; genus Pleurodeles; species Pleurodeles waltl. Next base: position 818,947,892 of record NC_090442.1, read on the forward strand.
TGTCACATGATATCATTGACAGGCACCATGTATGCTGCTGTGGACACACTGACTAATATTAGAAATCATGTCATATATAGCTATCCAGAGAGAGGGAGGATGTGACAACCTCTTGTCTACTATCCATTTCCAGACCTTCAGACCATGGAAGAACGCCACATATTCCTGTTGTACCATCTGAATAGGCAAACAATAGTGGACTAATGCCATCAGCTGGAGCCAGATTTGATGCCAGCTGTTAGTTCTCCAAACAGCGTATCACTCATTTACAAGTCATGTCAGTATTGCACTTCCGAGCCAAAGGGTCCTTCCAATATACAGAGGCCTAAGCTACTGGTATGTCCCAGCCTATGTTCTGTATGGGTTTGAAGGATTTCCTCTCAGCAATGTTGAAACACCTGGATGTCTAAATCCAGTTTCCTCGATATGAAGATTGAGCCTATGTAAAGGCCGACTTTTATAATTTTGAATGCATCCTCAATGTGGTGGGGGCCACTGATGGCACACATATTGGCTTGGTGCAACTTCAGGCCAATGAAAACGTATACTGCCTAATATCTCTTCTGTCTCTGTGACTGTCTCAGTCTTCCCGTCTCCATGTGTATATCTCACTGCTAGATGTCTCTTCTGCCTCTGTGGCTGTCCCACTCTCTCTCTCCATGTGTATGCCTTCCTGCCAGATGTCTCTTCTGTCTCTGCAGTAGTCCCTGTCTCTCTCTCCATGTCTACGTCTCGCTGCCAGATGTCTCTTCTGTCTCCGCGGCTGTTTCTGCTTCTGTCCTAATCTCTCTCTCCATGTGTATGTATCACTGCCAGATGTCTCTTCTGTCTCTCTGGCTGCCCCAGTCTCTCTCCATGTGCATGCCTCCCTGCCAGATGCCTCTTCTATCTCTATGGCAGTCCCAGTCTGTCTCCATGTTTATGTCTCCTTCCAGCTCTTTCTTCTGTCTCTGCAGTTGTCCCAGTCTCTCCCTACAAGTGTATGTCTCACTGCCAGAAAAAGTATGTCTTACTGCGAGATGTCTCTTCTGCCTCTGCGGCTGTCCCAGTCTCTGCTCCATGTGTATGTCTCCATGCCAGATGTCTCTTCCGCCTTTGCAGCTGTCCCAATCTCTCGCTCCAAGTGTATGTCTCCCTGCCAGATGTCTGTTCTCTCTCTGCGGCTCTCCCAGTCTCTCTCTCCATGTGTATGTCTCTCTACCAGATATCTCTTCTGTCCCTGCGGCTGTCCCAGTCTCTCTCCATGTATATGTCTCACTGTCAGATGTCTCTTCTGTCTCTGCAGCTGTCACAGTCTGTTTCCATGTGTATGTCTGCCTGCCAGATGTCTCTTCTGTCTCTGCAGCTACCCTAGTCTGCCTCCATGTGTATATCTCCCTGCCAGATGCCTCTTCTGTCTCTGCGGCTGTCCTAGTCTCTCTCTCCATGTGTATGTCTCCCTACCAGATGTCCCTTCTGTCTCTGTGGCTGTCCCAGTCTGCCTCCATGTGTATGTTGCCATGCCAGACGTCTCTTCTGTCTCTGTGGTTGTCCCAGTCTCTCTTTCCATGTGTATGTCTCTCTACCAGATATCTCTTCTTCCTCTGTGGCTTTCCCAGTTTGTCTCCATGTGTATGTCTCCCTGCCAGATTTCTCTTCTGCCTCTGCGGCTGTCCCAGTCTGTGTCCATATGTATGTCTCCCTGTCAGATGTCTCTGCTGTCTCTGTGGCTCTCCCAGTATCTTTCCCCATGTGCATGTCTCACCGTCAAATGGCTCTTCTGCCTCTGCGGCTGTCCCAGTCTGTCTCCATGTCTATGTCTCACTGCCAGATGTCTCTTCTGTCTCTGTGGCTTTCACAGTTTCTCTCTCCATGTGAACATCTCCCTGCCAGATGTCTCTTCTTCCTCTGTGGCTTTCCCAATCTGTCTCTATGTCTATGTCTCACTGCCAGATGTTTCTTCTGTCTCTGTGGCTTTCCCAGTTTCTCTCTCCATGTGTATGTCTCCCTGCCAGATGTCTCTTCTGCCTCTGTGGCTGTCCCAGTCTGTCTGAGTGTGTATGTCTCACTGGCAGATGTCTCTTCTGTCTCTGCGGCTGTCCCAGTCTGTCTCGATTTGTATGTCTCCCTGCCAGATTTCTCTTCTTTCTCTGCCGCTGTCCCAGTCTCTCTCCATGTGTATGTGTCACTGTCAGATGTCTCCTCTGTCTCTGCGGCAGTCCCAGTCTGTTTACACGTCATGTCTGCCTACCAGACATCTCTTCTATCTCTGCAGCTCTCCCAGTCTGCCTCCATGTGTATGTCTCCCTTCCAGATGTCTTTTCTTTCTCTGCGGCTGTACCAGTCTCTCTCTCCATGTGTGTGTCTCCCTTTCAGATGTCTCTTCTGTCTCTGCGACTGTCCCAGTCTATTTCTATGTGTATGTCTCCCTGCCAGATGTCTCTTCTGTCTCTGCGACTGTCCCAGTCTGTCTCCATGAGTATGTCTATCTGCCAGATACCTCTTCTGCCTCTGCGGCTGCCTCAGTCTGTCTCCATGTGTATGTCTCCGCCATATGTCTCTTCTGCCTCTGCAGCTATCCCAGTCTCTCTCTCCGTGTGTATATCTCCATGCCAGATGTCTCTACTGCCTCTGCGGCTGTCACAGTCAGTCTCCATGTGTATGCCTTCCTGCCGGATGTCTCTTCTGTCTCTGTGGCTGTCCCAGTCTCTCTCTCCGTGTGTATATCTCCCTGCCAGATGTGTCTTCTGTCTCTGTGGCTGTCCCAGTCTGTTTCCATATGTATGTCTCCATGCCAGATGACTCTTCTGTCACTGCGGCTGTCCCAGTCTATCTCTCCATGTGTATGTCTCACTGTCAGATGTCTCTGTATGTCTCACTGTCAGATATCTCTTCTGTCTCTGCTGCTGTCCCAGTCTCCCTCCATGTGTATGTGTGACTGTCAGGTGTCTCTTCTGTATCTGCAGCTGTCGTAGTCTGTTACCATGTTTCTGTCTCTGCAGCTGCACTAGTCTGTCTCCATGTGTATTTTTTCCTGTCAGATGTCTCTTCTGCCTCTGTGGCTGTCCCAGTCTCTCTCTCCATGTGTATGTCTCCCTGCCAGATGTCTCTTCTGTTTCTGCGGCTGTCGCAGTCTGTTTCCATGTGTATGTCTCCCTCCTAGATGTCTGTTCTGTCTCCATGTGCATGTCTCTCTACCAGATACCTCTTCTGTCTCTGCGGCTGTATCAGTCTCTCTTCTTGTATATGTCTTCCTGCCAGGTGTCTCTTCTGCCTCAGCAGTAGTCCAAGTCTCTCTCCATGTGTATGTCTCCCTGCCAGATGTCTCTTCTGCCTCGGCGGCTGTCCCAGTCAGTCTCCATGTGTATGTCTTCCTGCTAAATGTCTCTTCTGTCTCTGCGGCTGTCCAAGTATCTCTCTCCGTGTGTATGTCTCACTGCCAGATGTCTCTTCTGCCTCTGCGGCTCTCCCAGTCTGTCTCCATGTTTATGTCTCACTGCCAGATGTCTCTTCTGTCTCTGTGGCTGTCCCAGACTCTCTCTCCATGTGTATGTCTCCCTACCAGATGTCTATTCTTCCTCTGTGGCTTTCCCAGTCTGTCTCCATGGGTATGTCTCCTTGTCAGATTTCTCTCCTGCCTCTGCGGCTGTGCCAGTCTGTCTCATTGTGTATGTCTCACTGCCAGATGTCTCTACTGTCTCTGCGGCTATCCCAGTCTGTCTCTATTTGCATATCTCCCTGCCAGATTTCTCTTCTGTCTCTTCGGCTGTCCTAGTCTCTCTCCTTGTGTATGTGTCACTGTCAGATGTCTCTTCTGTCTCTGCTGCTGTCCCAGTCTGTTTACTCGTCATGTCTGCCTGCCAGTTGTCTCTTCTAACTCTGCGGCTCTCCCAGTCTGCCTCCATGTGTATGTCTCCCTCCCAGATGTCTTTTCTTTCTCTGAGGCTGTCCCAGTCTCTCTCTACATGTGTATGTCTCCCTACCAGACGTCTCTTCTGTCTCTGCGGTTGTACCAGTCTCTCTCGCCATGTGTATGTCTCCTTGTCAGATGTCTCTTCTGTCTCTGCGACTGTCCCAGTCTGTTTCCATGCGTATGTCTCCCTGCCAGATGTCCTTCTGACTCTGCGGCTGTCCCAGTCTCTCTCCATGAGTATGTCTCACTGCCAGATACCTCTTCTGCCTCTGTGGCTGCCCCAATCTGTCTTCATGTGTATGTCTCCACCAGATGTCTCTTCTGTGTCTGTGGCTGTCCCAGTCTCTCTCTCCATGTGTATGTCTCCCTGCCAGATGTCTCTTCTGCCTCTGTAGCTGTCCCAGTCTGTTTCCATGTGCATGTCTCCCTGCCAGATGTCTCTTCTGTCTCTCAGGCTGTCCCAGTCTGTCTCCGTTTGTATGTCTCCCTGCCAGATTTCTCTTCTGTCTCAGCGGCTGTCCCAGTCTGTCTCAGTGTGTATGTCTCACTGCCAGATGTCTCTTCTGTCTCTTCGGCGGTCCCAGTCTCTCTCCCTGCATATGTCTCCCTGCCAGATGTCTCTTCTACCTGTGCGGCTGTCCCGGTCTGTCCCCATGTGTATGCCATCCTGCCAGATGTCTTTTCTGTCTCTGCGGCTGTCCCAGTCTGTCTCCATGTGTATGTCTCCTTGCCACATGTCTCTTCTGTCTCTGTGGATGTCCCAGTCTCTCTCTCCGTGTGTGTATGTCTCACTGCCAGATGTCTCTTCTGTCTCTGACGGTTGTCCCAGTCTCTCTCTGTGTGTATGTTTCCCTGACAGATGTCTCTTCTATCTCTGCAGCTGTCCCAGTCTGGCTCCATGTTTATGTTGACCTGCTAGATGTCTCTTCTGTCTTTGGGGCTGTCCAAGTCTGGCTCCATGTGTATGTCTTCCTGCCAGATGTCTTTTCTGTCTCTGCGGCTGTCCCAGTCTGTCTCCCTGCCAGATGTCTCTTCTGTCTCTGCGGATGTCCCACTCTCTCTCTCTCTCTCTGTATGTCTCACTGCCAGATGTCACTTCTGTCTCTGACGGCTATCCCAGTCTCTCTCCGTGTGTATTTTTCCCTGACAGATGTCTCTTCTGTCTCTGCAGCTGTCCCAGTCTGTCTCCATGTGTATGTCTTCCTGCCAGATGTCTCTTCTGTCTCTGCAGCTGTCCCAGTCTCTCTCCATGTGTATGTCTCCCTGCCAGATGTCTCTTTTGCCTCTGCAGCTGTCCCAGTCTGTTTCCACATGTATGTTTCTCTGACAGATGTCACTTCTGTCTCTGTGGCTGTACCAGTCTGTTTCCATGTGTATGTTTCCCTGCCAGATGTCTCTTCTGTTTCTGCGGACGTCCTTGTCTGTTTCCATGTATTTGTCTCCCTGCCATATGTCTCTTCTGTCACTGCAGCTGTCCCAGTCTGTCTCTATGTGTATGTCTGTCTGCCAGATGTCTAGTCTGTCTCTGCGGCTGTCCCAGTCTTCCTCTCCACGCGTATGTCTCCCTGCCAGATGTATCTTCTGTTTCTGTGGCTGTCCTTGTCTGTTTCCATGTATATGTATTCCTGCCAGATGTCACTTCTGTCTCTGCGGCTGTCCCAGTCTCTCTCTCCATGTGCATGTCTCTCTGCCAAAAGTCTCTTCCTTCTCAGTGGCTGTCCCAGTCTCTCTCTCCATGTATATGTCTCCCAGCCAGATGTCTCTTCTGTCTCTGCGGCTGTCCCTCTCTGTTTCCTTATGTAACCACAAAATCCAGCAAAGTATTGAGCAAGTGAAACATAAGTATGAAAAGCAGAAGTGACTCACTCTTCCTAAATTTACAACTTACCTTGTAGCCCCAGAAGCGGTGGCCAACGCCCTGCCCTGTCCAGCTTTCCCTCTCCCCCACCAACACTTTCTATCCCCACCCCATGGCTGCACTCCCTCCCACATTTAGGAGACTAGAAACCTGCCATCGGGTCCCTTCCCTTAACACCCTCATATCTAGGATACTAGAAACCGGCCCTTGGGCCCCTCACCTCAACAACCCTGCATCTAGAATACTAGAAACCTGCCCTCAGCCCCCTCCCCTCAACACCCCCACATCTAGGATACTAGAAACCTTCCCTTGGGCACTTTCCCTCAGCAACCCCACATCTAGGATACTAGAAAACTGCCTTCAGGCCCCTCCCCTCAACACCCCCACATCTAGGATACTAGAAACCTGCCCTCGGACCCCTTCCCTCAACACCCCCACATCTAGGTTACTGGAAACCTACCCTCAGACCCCTCCATTCAACATCCCCACATCTAGGATACTATAAACCTACCCTTGGACCCCTCCACTCAACACCCTGACGTATAGGATATTAGAAACCTGCCCTCAGATCCCTCCCCTTAACACCCCCACATCTAGGATACGAGAAACCTGCCCTGGAGCCCTCCCCTCAGCACCCCCACATCTAGGATACTAGAAACCTGCCCTCTGACCCTTCCCCTCAACACCCAAACATCTATAATACTAGAAACCTGCCTTCGGCCCCTTCCCCTCAGCACCCCCACATCTAGAATACTAGAAACCTGCACCCAGCCCCTTCCACTCCACACCCTCAAATCTCAGATAAGAGAAACTGGCCTTTGGACCCCTCCCCTTGACACCCCCACATCAAGGATACTAGAAACCTGCCTTCAGCCCTTCCCCTCAGCACCCCCACATCTAGGATACTAGAAACCTGCCACCAGCCCCTTCCCCTCACCACCCCTACATCTAGGATATGAGAAACCGGCCTTCGGACCCCTCCCTTCGACACCGCAGAAGCGGTGGCCAATGCCCAGCCCTGTCCTGTCCAGCTTTCACTCTCCCCACCAACACTTTCTATCCCCACCCAGTGGCTGCACTCCCTCTCTCATCTAGGGTATGAGAAACCTGCCCTCGGACCCCTCCCCTTAACACCCCCACATCTAGGATACGAGAAACTGCCCTCGGACCCCTCCACTCAATACCCCCACATCTACGATACTAGAAACCTGCCCTCTGACCCCTCACCTCTACACCCTACATCTAAGATACTAGAAAACTGCCATCAGCGCCTTCCCCTTAGCACCCCCACATCTAGGACATTAGAAACCTGCCCTCTGACCCTTCCCCTCAACACCCAAACATCTAGGATACTAGAAACCTGCCCTCAGGCCCCTTCCTTGAACACCCCAACATCTAGGATACTAGAACCCTGCCCTCGGACCCCTCCACTCAACACAGCCACATCTAGGGTACTAGAACCCTGCCATCGGTCCCCTTCCCCTCAGCACCCCCACATCTAGGATACTAGAAACCTGCCCTCAGGCCCCTTCCCTCAACACCCCCACATCTAGAATACCAGAAACCTGCCCTTGGCCCCTTCCCCTCAGCACCGCCTCATCCAGGATACTAGAAATCTGCCACCAGCCCCTTCCCCTTAGCACCCCCACATCTAGGATATGAGAAACCAGCCTTCGGACCCCTCCCCTCAACACCCCCACATCTAGGATACTAGAAAACTGCCCTTGTGCCCCTCCCCTGAACACCCCCACATCTAGGATACTAGAAACCAGCTCTCTGGCACCTCCCCTCAACACCACCACATCTAGGATACTAGAAACCTACCCTTGGGTACATTCCCTCAAAACCTCCACATCTAGGATACTAGAAACCTGCCCTCTGACCCATCCCCTCAACACCCCCACATCGAGGATACTAGAAACCTGCCCTTGGACCCCTCCCCTCAACATCCTCACATCTAGGATACTAGAAACCTGACACCAGCGCCTTCCCCTCAGCACTTCCACATCTAGTATAGTAAAAACCTGCCCTAGGGCCCCTCCTATCAACACCCCCAAATCTAGGATACGAGAAACCTGCCCTCGGACTCCTCCATTCAACACCCGCACATCTAGGATACTATAAACCTGCCCTTGGACCCATCCACTCAACACCCCCATGTATAGGAAACTAGAAACCTGCCCTCGGACCCCTCCCCTCAGTACCCCCACATCTAGGATACTAGAAACCTGCCCTCTGACCCTTCCCCTCAACACCCAAACATCTAGGATACTAGAAACCTGCCCTCGGGCCACTTCCCCTCAGCACCCCCACATCTAGGATACTTGAAACCTGCCCTCAGGCCCCTTCCCTCAACACCCCCACATCTAGAACACCAGAAACCTGCCCTTTGGACCCTTCCCCTCAGCACCCCCACATCCAGGATACTAGAAAACTGCCACCAGCCCCTTCCCCTTAGCACTCCCACATCTAGGATACTAAAAACCTGCCCACGTACCCCTTCCCTCAACACCCCCACAGCTAGAATACTAGAAACCTACCCTCTGACACCTCCCCTCAACACCCTCACATCTAGGATACTAGAAACCTGCCACCAGAGCCTTCCCCACAGCACCCCCACATCTAGTATACTAGAAACCTGCCCTAGGGACCCTCCCCTCAAAACCCCCACATCTAGGATACAAGAAACCTGCCCTCAGACCCCTTCTCTCAACACCCCCAAATCTAGGGTATTAGAAGCCTGCCCTCGGACCCCTCCATTCAACACCCGCACATCTAGGATACTATAAACCTGCCCTTGGACTCAACACCCCCATGCATAGGATACTAGAAACCTGCCCTCGGACCCCTCCCCTCAGCAACCCCACATCTAGGATACTAGAAACCTGCCACCAGCCCCTTCCCCTCAGCACCCCCACATCTAGGATACTAGAAACCTGCCCTCAGAACCCTTCCCTCATCTTCGCCACATCTAGGATACTAGAAACCTGCACTCGGGCCCCTTCCCCCAACACCCCCACATCTATAATACTAGAGGCCTGCCTTCAGCCCCTTCCCCTCACACCCCCACATCTAGGCTACTGGAACCCTGCTACCAGCCCCCTTCCCTCAGCACCCCTACATCTGGGATACAAGAAACTGGCCTTTGGACCCCTCCCCTCGACACCCCATATCTAGGACACAAAAAATCTGCCTTCAGCCCCTTCCCCTGAACATCCCCACATCTAGGATACGAGAAACCTGCCCTGGAGCCCTCCCCTCAGCACCCCCACATCTAGCATACTGAAACTGGCCTTCAGCCCCGTCCCCTCAGCACCCCCACATCTAGGATACTTGAAACCTGCCACCAGCCCCTTCCCCTCAGCACCCCCACATCTAAGATACTAGAAACCTGCCACCAGCCTCTTCCCCTTAGCACCCCCACAACTAGGATATGAGAAACCGGCCTTCGGACCCCTCCTCTCGACACCCCACATCTAGGACACGAGAAACCTGCCACCAGCCCCTCCTCTTAAACCCCCAGCCATCACCAGCTGACCTCAAACCCCAGTCATCTGCCCTAGCACAAACCGGACAAGCCCTCTACCCTCTTACCACATTGCTGCTTCTCTCCCTCACCCGAGGTCACCCTCTCCCCCCTTTAACTATCCGCCTCCATGTTGCACCCCATTGATAATTCACAATCCTAGCTTTTCACAAGAGCCAAACCTGCCGGGCTAGCTGCGCTCTTGTGGACGCTCCCAGGTATAAATGTTCTTTCCTCTATAGCTGTGAGTGAAAAGGGCCATCTTTCCTCATTACTATCAGCATTGTGGTTTAACCTCAAAATAAGGGAAACTTCAGCTAAAAGTTCCAGTAAGCCTGCGGCTGGGCAGCAAATAATCAGGCAGTCCCTGCAGTGCCCTGTCTGCATCCTTGGACGCTTCCACATCTTATCTCTGGTGCTGGCCACGGGATGTTTATTACTGACCAGAAGTGCATGTGCATAAACCTGGCAGACTGGGGCATCCAGCAGTTCGTGGAAGAGCCAAGCCCAGGGTAGTGGTGGCATGACACAGTTAAAGGAGTTACGCTCATTTTATAGCACCTGGGTGGACCTCCAGTATCCTGGAGTATGGGCACACATTTCTAATGTCTGCGCATCCGACATAGAATGACCTCTGGATGGAATGCTGTGAGGATAATATACAACAGAGGCCAAGATTACAGATCCTCTCCTATAAAACAAAAACATAAAAAGAGAATTTAGGACAACAAGACAGGAAGATAAGAAAGAGGAACTTTCAATATGTGTGAAGGGAAAGGAAGCAAAACAGGAATACGGGGGGAACATTCCAAATACTTACAGTCTAGATCGGACTAGTTACAGCAACTGCACACCTTATCAAGACAAGATGGCACTGAAGAATTAACATAAAGACATGAACTTCCTTGGAACACTTGACAAAACACTGAGAAAGCTTCCTCCACAAATATCCCTCACACACAACTTATCAAATCTTCTGGAGTCCTTGATGATCCACTTGGGATACCCCATCACAAGTCTAAGCTCTGCAGGTTCCATTGGTCCCTTTGGCTGATCCAGCAGACTGTGGGTAGTTACAGATGACGAGTCTTCTACTCCTGATCATAGGGTGTCACCAGTACCAATTTGTTTGAACCATCAGGTTCCTCCCAAAGACCCAAACTGCTGTAAGTCATTGAAGGTCCCAACACCAAGGAAGTTCCAGGCATATGGATATTAGTATATCCAGCAGAATCTTTACTCCTTACATCAGTACTCCCACCTTCCTCATCATCAGTATATCCGTCCTCGGAAGGGGAAGCAAATCTATTCCTCCCAGTGGAATTAGCACCCAGTGCTACTCTTCGCAGATGCCAGTGTCAGCGTGCAAATCTAGTTTAAATGATCATGCCAATGGCTAGGACCACGAGTGGTGTAGTCCTGATACAGAATTTGAAGCCTCCCCAATTGGTACAGAGAACTCGGTAAAGTTCTGTATAAAATCTGGCATAGATTCGCCTGCTGAAGGTGGGTGGTAGGAGTGCTATGGGCTAGAGAAAAAGCATAGCCTTTTACAGGACTTTAGACAATGGTTTTCATATATTAATGCACAAGCACATGGTTCGAATGATATGCACCCATGAGGAACAAGCGAAAGGAAACATTTTACTACATAATACATTTCAGGAAAATACCATAGTAGTATTGCATTGGATTTTGTCATTCTCACTGGTTATTCTAGCATTCTAGAGGATACAGTGCCTTGAGATCCTCACGGGTGAGTTGCTGCGCTCTATAAATCCTGATTGATTGCTTGTTTGATTGATTGATACATTGTATATCAACAGCCTGGGGCAGTTTGAACGTTCGTTAGGCACGGTTCTGGGAGAAGTCTGTGGGAAAGCTCTTTAGTTATTAGAGTAAACTTGCACTTCTTTATTTACAACAAGAAACAATAGCACTAGTAATCGAGTGGTATATTGTGACAGTAATTCAAGATGGGGGACAGTGTAAATACACTTTAAGTTAGCATAACCCAGTTTCTAGTGCATTTAAAGAGAGAAAAGGGAAAACAGTGCTTCCACTAGCACCTCCCCACATCCAACCTCATTGCAACTTTTAATACCTGAACAGCAGAAAAGAATCTCACCCACTTTGTTACTTTACCAGGTTGCTTGATGCAGACCCACCAGCATACAATATCAAGGGTAAACTGCACACTGTTATCACTGAGGATAAATGATAAACGGAGCCCCCCTTTGATCAAGGAAAGCTAACACACAATCCAAGTCAGCCTACTCATGATCTTGACCTCAGGTAATCTTGAAAAGATATTCATAGCAGCAACAGCATACTTGTGCTACTCAACCACTGGCCCCACACTGTCTAACACAAAGCTTTCACACGGTGAATGTCAACATTCATCAAAGCTCTTAAGGTCTTAAGAGATTCATCCAACTGTTAGCATCACTACATTCTCTTACTGTTCTTTCACGTCTGCATCAATCCCTGGCCACCAATATACACTCTTGACTGCAGACACAGTCATCCCTGAGTCACTTCTCCTTAGCCACCCAGCTTTCAGGAAATACAAGATGTTTTGTAAAGCTAAATCCTTATAGCATTCCACCACCCATGAGTCTTTATCAATGAATTGCACACCACCATCACACAGGAGTGTGATCTGCAATCATCCCGATTCTCCATTAGAGCGGAAGGCATCCTAGAAAGGAAGTCTGCAATGATCTTTTTTTTACGAGGAATCTCCATATTGTTATATATACAATCTTGTAAATGCATAGAAAGGCAAGCTAAACATGCAAATGTATTGGTTGTACCTTCCGAGGTTAAAATGTTGGCTAATGGGTGGTGATCACATTTGATAATAACTTCTTTCCCCCAGATAAATGAACAGAAATACTCTCAACCACAGGCACCAGTTGATGCTTCTCACTCAATTACTGGGTACTTTTCCTCTGAGAGTTAGAATGATCCAGATGCAAACGCCACAACCATCCCCTTCTCACTACCATCACTTTGCAAGAAAATTGCACCTAATCCGTAATTGCTAGTGTCAGTGATGATGTTGCTGGATCTGAAACCATGTAACACATAAGCATCACAAATATATTTTTGATTGCTACAAAATTCCATTCACAGTCATCTGGCCACACAAATGAAGAACCAGCATTCAAAAACGTCCTTAAATGAATAAACTTTGCCAACAAATTTTCCACAAACTCTGAATGGAACTATGCCAATGCTAAAAATGATCTTATTTCATCCTTATTATTTTGAGCAGGAGGGTCTCTAATGGCACTCAACAGTTTATCTTTTGGCCTGATGGCTTTGCCATGGATTTCATGCCCTGTGTGACCTGTTGTTGCAAAAACATTCATTTAGCATATTCAGCTGTCAAACCACATTCACACAATATGCTCAAAGCCTTCCCCAAAGTGTGAACACTTTTTTCCTTCCCAATGAACAAAATGCTGTCTTGGAAGAACAATGCATTCTTCATTTTTCCAAACAAACATGAGCTTTTGGAAAACTGCAACCACAGATGCTGAGTCAAACAGCATTCTCCTAAATTCGAAAGAACCATCCTGGGTAATGAAATTCATGTAACTGACCCTGATGCTACGCTGTAGAAAGACTAATGTTGGAAAAAAGCTATATAGCCTTCATTAGCCCTAACATTGCATTGATCTCTGGGCAAGTGAAATGGTCAATTAAAATACTGCCATTCAAATCGTGAATGTCGACACATAATCTAATTTTGCCAATGGCCTTGCATTTGATGACTAAAGGGGCCAACCAAAGGGAAGAGACAATGGGCTCAATCACACCAACCTCCATTAAATATGTTAATTTAGTAGACACTTCACCCCTAGTCAACATTAGCACCTTCCTGACTTTATGAACATCTTGATCCTGCTACTAAACACCTCTGAAAATGTCCTCAACGTGATCTCGCTTTTGTCTATCACTAGAACCTGCTCCATACTATTGGGATCCAAGACTATCTGGAGGTTTCTTGGGTCTTTCCAACCAAATCCGGAAGGACCTTTCTTGGCTACATACAAGTTCCCACTATTTTCTCTGTTCTTGAACTAAAAAAACAAACTCCTGTAGTCCAACATTTCGGTTGCTTTGCTCATACACACATTCTTATTTACAATGGTATATGGCAAACCAGCTCTCCTACCATATGGAGGCTTCCAGGACCAATGTTAATGAAATATATGGGTCTGTTCTTTAGTTTACTTCTATGAAGAACATTCAAAACAACCCTTTCTGTGACATTGAAAACGTCCAGAAGACCCTGAACACCATCGCACTCAAAATTTGTTTTTCAACATTAGCAGTACTCTGCACTTCAAAACTTCCTCCCATTTTCTTCCTGCCTACTCATCCAAAGTGTCCAACATTTCCACAGACAACACACTTTTGCTTCAGGGCAGGACAGTTCTTACTGTATGCTAAATGTCAGTAGTGTCACCCCTGTAATAACATACGTCTTCTATCTATTAAAGGAAACAAACCTAGACCCACAGGGCCCCAACAACTACAGACCAATCACAAATGGACCTTTCTTGGGCAAACTGAGAGAAAGAGCAGCATTTGCCCAGATGTTACAATTCATTGAAGACAACTCCATACTTCAGACTACTAAACTGGATTCTGCCCAGGAAGAGGCACTGAATCAGCACTCATAGCAATCTGGGATGATCTTAAAAACGACCGCAATGGAGTTGCTGCACTACTTCTCTTGGCCCTCTCAGATACCTTTGATACTGTTGACCATGACACCCTATTCAAAGAATCCACAAAGCCGGCATAGAAGGGACCGCTCGCAACTGGATTACATCCTACCTTCAAACAGAACTAAGATTATCTATTCTCCTCCCTTCTCATCCAAACCCTACCTCACAAAAGTAGGGGTCCCCCAAGGATCAATCATCTCACCTATGCTTTCAACATCTACATGATGTCATTACCAGAATTGATCAATGATTTTCAACTCACATGCTACAACTATGCAGATGACACATAAATACTGCTTACATTGAATGCCCCAAAGACATTGAAAACTCACACATCTTCAGTTGCCTCAGAGACACTGATCAGTGAATGACATGGAGCCATCTCAAAATAAATCCTTCCAAAACGGAAATACTCACATGTGGCGACTGGAAAAATTATGACCCACCGTGCGCCTGGCCTGACGATCTGGGACCACCTCCTCAAGTACCCAAGGAAGTTAAAAACCTTGGAATTACCATGGACTCAAAGTTAACAATGAAGTGAACATATTAGCATGATCAAGCTTCATCACCTTGAAGACTCTCTGACGCATCTTCCCCCACCTTGGATTTCCACACAAGGTGCAGGCTACTATCTCTCTTGTACTTTCCACACTGGATTATGCCAATGGCCTCAACTGTGGATCAACTTTATCTATCATGAAAAAAGTACAACGTATTCAGAACTTGATTGCAAGGCTACTATTCCATGTAAAGCCACAAGCCCACATCTCCCCTGCCTTGAGAGCACTACACTGGTTACCCATTGCCAGAAGATCCACCTTCAAGCTGCTTTGTATCACCCACAAAGCTATACATGGAACAGGATCGCTTTTCATCAGAAACAAAATAACCAAGTACATTCAACAAAGAAACCTCTGCTCAAGGTGGGCACCCCGCCTTAAAACACCACCTTACAAGTAAAAGACAATAGGTGGTACATTCTTCCCTGTTCAAGCGTCTAAACTATGGAATTCATTACCCCCAAATATAAGATCCACGGATAACTATCTTGCCTTCAGAAGACTACTCAAGAGTTGTCTCTTTCCTTCATAACTACCATATTCAAACAGCAATAGACTTCATATACCTGTGTTGATATTTATAATCTGATTATGTGTATATTCTAAATATGTATAGTTCTGTAAGAAATATGTATAGTTACTATTTCATAATAATAAATTATACACATACTCTTGAAGCCTGTTTAGCAAATGTATATTTATTCACGGTGAGTATGTGTGTGTGTGCGTGTGTGTGTGTGAATGTGTGCATATATATATATGCGTGTGTGTATACATAAATATATGTATATTATTATATGCTTAACATGTTCATAGGTCATTGCATAGCTCCTAGATTAGTTGTTATATTAGATACTTATGAATCCCTGCTTTTTTTATGTCATAATGAGCAAATGTTATCTTAACTATTTAACAGCAACCATTTCACTATTAAAAAATTGAGGAACTACTAATGAATGTTAGAAAAGTACACATATTAATTAACATCAAATATTACAAATCGTGAAAGTCTGTGTTTATACAATTCTACTTTTCTTCTCATAGTATTACAATCATTATTATATTCCTTGCACATATATCCCCTTACTATGTATTTACATTTCTATTTATTTATTACTCTAGTTCTACTGTACAAGAGAAAAATAAATCTATAGATAAAATTCAAAATATAATTAATACAATTAAATTATATATATATATATAATAAAAATAATATAAATGACTCATCCCAAACCCATTCTACTACTTTCATCACCAAAATAACCCTCTCTAAGCTCTTCCCTCCTCTACCACTCCTGGCGCATCCCAAATCTCTGTTTACTGCCATGATCTCCCCAACAACCCTACTAAATTCTTCCTCATTTATCTCACCTTTGACTGATCCAAAACCCCTCCTGCTACTATGATCTCTCTAACCCCTGTCCACAGAATCTTCTCTCCTCCATCTCGCCTTTACTCATCCCAAGCCTCATCCTATCACTATAAACTCCCAATTAACCCTTTTGGATTCTCCCCCCTCTGTCCCTCCATTACTCTAGTCAATCCAACTAACAAACTCAAATATCCTCTGCTCAAATTCACTCATAATAATTCTAAAACTCTACTCATATTTCCCATACTAATCCACCACTAATTCCTCTTGAGTTCCGAAGTAGATTGCTACTCACGACAAAGAGCTTTGACGCCTCGTCAGGGGGAGTAAGCACTATATAAATATAATTACAATTACAATAGAAAGAACTTCCATTCCATCACTGTGAAAATTGTCTGTTTGACAGATTTGTACATTTCACAGGTCTGTGCCTGATATCCGGGTTCATCCCATGATTCCTTTATTATGTGGAACAGCACCGTACCTCAGCTGATGTCACAAATGTACCCCAAGAAGGCCTGGCTGGTTGGCAAGTCACATCTGTCCTGTTTGTGTGCGTGCAATGTCTGGTGCTACAATCATGAAGTGAGTGACTCGTTGTTGCACAAATGTCCCATCCTTAACAGGAGACTCCACATATACAAAATGCCCTTGGTTTATGACGCCGCTGAGGAATCCAACTATGTCAGGGTAAGTTCACTTTAGTGATGCCCGGTGGAGTGGTCTTTTGAGCTCCTGAAGGTCAGATTTCGGTGTCTTACCCGGACTGGTGGAGGCCTTCTCTACTCACCCGGAAAAGTGTATCAGATACCTGTGGCATGCTGCATGTGCCACAACATTGCCCTGCAGAGGAGTATTCCATATATCCCAGAAGAGGCGGAGCCTGCAGTACCACCGGGTGAGCCCCCTGAAATGCCAGGTGAGGATAACCGTGGTAAAGATGAAGGAGCTGACTTGCTGGGGGGGTCTCATCAACAGCTATTTTTCATGACTGCAAATATGTGATGTGATGTAATGACTGTGGCTGTACAACTAACTGTAGTTGTTCAAATGTGTTGAATTCAGTGTTTTAGCAACAACTAGGGATCTCAAACCCTATAATATTCAGCCACAGGCCGCTTGAAGAATCAGCCTTTGACATATCTCCACCTTGATGATGCTGCTTTGTTTGTATCGGTCTCATTGCAATGGAATTTCAATTCTAGATGCTTGCTATGTGATTTCTGTAATGTGTATGTTTTCAAGCCTATACTCCTTGTTTTGTCTTTGTACGGGTACCTTCACCATGACATCTTCATGTGGCATTTCAGAGTTGTGACATTGGCAGATATCTAATGCTGTTTTGACAGACAGAGTGGACATGGATCGTTCCAGGTAAAGTAGGTCACAGATTTGGGGTGTATGAAACCAGTGCCAAAGCAACTTGAACATTGTTTGGGTGAAAGGTCAGAAGTGCACATTGGACCTGTTTTGTGTGCTGTGGTGGGCCGATTGCATCATGTGTGTCATAATTTGGGCATGAAATATGTAGTTATCGATTGTGAGAAAGGCATTAACCCTTCACATTGGCTAAACACTCTTCTTGTATGACCTGTATGTATCTATAGATTTGTACTAACACTGCTGGACACATGTCCTGTGCCACAACACTGACATATGTTTGTATCATACCACCAGATGCATGGTCATTGTATAATGATGGGTGTGTGGTCAGGGACTGTTGTACTGCCATCTGTCTGTATCTTGGATTATGTGATGTTGGATTACTTTGATGTGATATATGATAAGTCTCATGCTGACATCAACCACTTTAATGTTTGTCTATTATACAGGGCAATGTCTGACAAATCTCCCTTCCATGGTCTGGTGGGCTGTACCCTGGAATATGTACTTTGACTCAGTATGAATCACACATTCTTATGTCACAAAGGTCGAAACATATGGACAGCCTATGTATACTGGAATAAAATGTTTGTTGTGACCAGTCACTTGCACTGATGTGTTAGTGTTTAATGGTTGTAAACCTGAGCAGGACAGTGTGCACCTGTGACATATCCCTCCTTGCATGCCTTCATCATATGGTTCACATGGTCTTACATCTCTACATAACAAAACGTTGAAATTAAGCAAGCAGGCAATGAGTTTGTGATAGGTGAATTTATTACAATGCTAACATAGGAAATACAGACAGACAGAAACAAAAATGTAAAGTGAAGGGGTCAGTCATGGTGAATGAAATCATTGGAGTAGATGTCACTCTATTAGGAGTCCAGAGCACTCCTCCCTTGGGAACTGGTGGGTAGTTCAGGATCAGTCAACAGAGTGAATGTGTGCCACGTAAAGGAGTTCCTTTAGGAAGAGTTCACTTACTGGCAGTGGTGGGTGTCTTGCCATCTGCACCTCCTGGATTCTTCGTCAGATGTCCCCATTTGCATGGTGGATGGGGAATCTGCTGCTACAAAGGCAGGGGTGTCTGGGCCTTGCTCCTCTGGCAGGGCCTCACTTCCAGTGGCTCCCACTGTTCACTCATGTCACAATATGCCCCTTTGTAGCTGCTTGATTTCCCAGAGTTCATTCAAGACCTGGCCCATTACACCATTGGACTCTAGCTAGACCCCAAAGACTTGCTGATGGTGTCCTGGCCAGGATCATCCCCGTGGCCTTGCCCTGCTGGAGCACAAGATCCCTCCCACATACCCGCCCCCCACAGGCCTGTGAACTTGCCACAGGGTGGCCTGTCCCACTGGTTCCTAGACCCTCATTGTTGCAAGTGTTACATTGCAACTCAGGATCCAGGACTGGGGGCCCAAGATGGTGGCCAGTGTGCTTGGAACACAGGCTGGGGTGCAAATGGTTGCCTGTGATGTTGAGGCAACTGGGCTGGGAGGTGTTGATGTGGCCACAGTGAGACTCACTGTTGGTGTCTGACCAGGTTGCCCAGATGGGCCAGAACCGTTCTCCACCTCCAGACATACAGGAGTGTCTTCTTCACTGAGGGCTTCATCCATGGGGGTAGTGGCAGTCTCTTCCGTGGCCTGTATTGTGATTACTACCACCAACAATTCAGTATTACATTGAACATGGACATTGTACAAAGTTATTTTGCAGTTAATCTTATTGTGGCAAGTAGCAATGATATTGGTTGTATTGATATGACATTTGTGGAGCATGTCAGATTTTTTTTTATGAAGCAGCTGCTGAGATGTGCAGATTATTAGCTCTTGTGATGATGGCCTGAAGATGTCATCTTGCCCCAAGTGCAGGGAAAACAGTGGCTCTGCAAGATCTGCCTTTGGCCATTTTGAGGCCTAGTTGCTTGTTATGCAGGCAGACGAAGGATTATGTTGCATATGTGACTGAAGTCATCATGTTGTCAGTGCATTGTGAATATGTATGTTGTCAATACCAATCTGGTGATGCAGCTTGAGGCCTTCGGAATACTTGTTGTACAAACTGGGTAAGGTGTCCTTCCTGTGCTCAATAGTTTCACCTTGGGTTAGGTGGTCAAGGTGGAGCTAGGTGGCCAGCCACATCTCAGAGTTAAGCATTATCTGTATTTTTGTCCCTCCCATGTGAGTAAACTTCATTGAGAGTTAAGAAACAAGGGTATTTGGGCATGAGAACACTGGCCTTGTGTTTGCAGTTGAAGAGACGGAGCCTCTTGGCCTTGGCAGTCATGACACTCTCTCTGCTTTAAACACTTCATAAATGTCATTCTCCCAGGTAAGTATACTTCATGTGTGATTTCTGAAACATGAACTTTGGAGAAGAGGACACTGGACTAGTGGTTCTAGTGACGGTAAGATATCCTTCTGGAGTTGCAGTCATGTAACTACCATGTACTACACTCACTATACAAATGGTTTCCTCCCAGGTGAGTACACTTAAATTGAGAGTTAAGGCACAGGGTCCTTGGACAAGAGAACACTGTGCTGTTGTTTAGAGTTATAGATACAGGGCCTGCTGGGATTTGCAGTCAAGTAACTCTCTGTTCTACATACACTATACATATATCATCCTCCCAGGTGAGCAGACTTCAATTGAGAGTTCACAAACAATGGTATTTGGACAAGAGTACATTAGGCTGATGGTTGATTTTACAGGCACGGGCCCCCCTGGCCTTAGTAGCCAAGTCACTCTCTCTAGCACACACACTATACCAATATTATCCTCCCAGGTGAGTCCACTTCAATTGACAGTTCAGAAACAATGGTATTTAGACATGAAGACACTGGGCTGATGGTTGGTTTTACGGACACAGGGCCTTCTTGGCCTTTTAGTCATGTCACTCTCTCTAATACATGCACTTGACCAATGTGTCCACTTCAATTGAGAGTTCACTGACAAATGCAATGTGGCATGTGACCACTGTGCTACAGTTTGTAGTTACAGGAATAGTGCCTCTTGGGAGTTGCATTCATGTCACTCTCTCTACTTCCTACAATAGACAAATGGTATCCTCCCAGGTGAGTGGTTCATTTGCGATTTGCCACAGAGGGGTATGTGGACAAGTGAACACTGGTCTGGTGTTTGAAGTTGTAAAACAGTGCCTACTGGGAGTTGTAGTCATGTCAGTCCCTGTACTACATACACTATACAAATGTCATCTCCCCAAGTGAGTACACTTCAAATGTGGGTTGCCAAATAGTGGTCTTTGGACAGGTAGACACTCGGCTGGTGAGTGGAGTGACAGCAAAAGTGGAAAAGGGTGAGTTGTGGGTATGCATGACATAGCATTTTGGTGAAACTTTTAGTGTTGTGACTTACCAGTCTCCACTCCCCAAGGTATTCCTGTGAAGCCCTCAGGATGCAGGTGGGCCAAGACCTTCTCCCATGGAAAAAGATAAAATGGGGCACTGGAAGGGCCACCGCCATTCTTGGCCTTCAGCTGGTGCCTGGAGACCAGGGAACAGACCTTGCCCCTAAAGTTGTTCCACCTCTTCCTGATGTCCTCTTTTGTGCGCAGGGTGGTGCCTACAGCATTGACTCTGTTGACAATTCTATCCCACATTTCCATTTTCCTACTGAGAGGAGTATGCTGGACTTGTGCTCCAAACAATTGTGGCTCTACTCGTAAGATTTCATCCATCATGACTCTTAACTCATCCTCAGAAAAACAGGGATTTTTTTAATGTGACATGGTGGGAAAAAAAATGTGTGACAGTGACTTACTAAAGAGGGGAAGTGCAAAAGGGTGTGAATGGACAAAAGTGTGTGCTGGGTGTGAAAAGAGATGGTGAGAAAAAAGTGGTGACTACTCTCTTCTGTGTCCAAAAGTTGCTCTGGCTTCAGAGTTTTGCGCTGGAGATGCAAAGGACTGTGGTGTATGAAGGGGTGCATTTTATAGTGTTCTTTGAAGGTTTGTCCAGTGTGGCAATGTGTCAGCTGTGTTGTTTTCAAATTCATCCAGTGTGCAGTTGTGTATTATTTTGCTGCCCGCGGACACTATGGTTTGGCCTACCACTGGCTGACTGCGTTGTGGGTCCGCCATGGCAACTGTGTGCTTGTAATATGGTCAGTGGTTGGCCACTGTGCTGTTGGCGCTGGAGATCAGACCGCCTATTTCCAGGCTTCCGCGCCGCTTGCAGTCTGTCTTTTTTGGTTGGTAGTCCTGCCTGAATATCTCATAATAGGGTGATCTGAAAGACTGCTAACATGGTGATCTTTTTAGGACCGCCAACATGGAGGTCTGGTGGTCCGACCACCAAACTCGCAATGGGGCCTAAATCATTGCTCCTCTTCTCCAATTATGTATGAAGGTTGTTTATTATTAGCCCCTTCAGAAGGAGGACTGGAGGGTCATGGTCTCTTTCTATTCTTGGAACCACAAAGAAGTCAGTAAACTCATTCCATAGTTTGAAACTAATAAAAAGGTTGTCCAGGGGGTTTCTGTTGCATTCCCTTCTAAACATGGAAGCAGGTGTGCCACATGAGATGAATGCATGTCCGAATATCATGAGAAAGTGTTAAATCAATCACCCAGAAGGCAACCTTTGTCAGATGTTTAGCTGGGGTGATGTTGATCTCCACAATGCCACAGTAAGTATCCTCCTCCCTACCAATATCATCAATAAGTGGGGAAGGTTTGAACTAAGCTTTAGAGCGACCACCCATTTGATCCATTCGATTTTCTTGATAGACTTTAAAAGTTGATCCAAAAAATTCACTGTGGGAGATTCTCTGTTGCTACTAACGTGTCTGTTATGTACATTGACCAGAAGTAAGGGCCTGATTTTAATCTTAGCAGAGGGAATACTCCATCACAAATGTGACGGATATCCATCTGCTGTATTATGATCTCCATAATATATGAGATCCTAATACGGCAGATGGGACATCTATCACATTTGTGACAGAGTATTCCACTCCTCCTGTTGCATAGGCTCTCATTATTCTAATGAGACTACTTGATTTGAGCGGCAGAATCACCTGCAGTGTGGGAGACTGAGTCTTAATCCACTACAGGTGACACCTGTCGCCCCAATCCGGGTTGTGCTCTGGCTAAATAGCATTGCCTCATCTCTACCCAAGAGCAGGGATGATTGGGCAGCTGAGCGCAAGATAGGTTACACTCATGTGTGCCAGGCAGATCAGAGCAAAGGTTTTTGAGCTTTTGATGCATTTTAGAGACTATCTGTTAGAGACATTGATTTGCGCATGGATTGTCCACTATTTTAAGAGGTGATGTTTTCAGATGAATATCCTCCTTTCAGAGTGGAGCCATCAGAGACGGGTTGGTTGAAAGGGCAGATTTATAGTGAATCTCAGATCCTAAAGGAGGATCACATCTAAGGTCAAGAGAGAGAAGCCTATTTGCTATGGTGGTAATGGACAAAGTGATTTTAATGTAGTCCCAATTAGTATCTGGGAGAGAATTTGCATTTACACTCACTATATCACATGGATTACCGAGTAGCAATGCCTGATACTCCTAATACAGTGGATTACTTTGGTAATGGGTGATTCCGTTTCTTCAAAAGATTGGCGAATTTGAGTCAACTGAGGAACATTTACCATGAAAATTATTCTATTGACCAAACAGACAGGACTGGGTATTTGTTTGAAGGAAGGTTAGTCTTAAAAAGGAAACATCCTTCGTAGCTCACAATGAGGATTCCTGGGAGGGCAAGATGGTTAAGAGGCAATATTTTGAGAATTCAGTAACATATTACTAACACTAGAGCCTAGCTCTCTCCCCTTCGCTGCCAGGCCTTTTCCCCCTCAGGTGGCAGTTTTTTTTTTTTGCTATTTGGGGCAGGGTGCACTTAGGCCCTCATAACTTTTTGTCCACATAAGCTACCCACGCCAAATTTGCGTCCTTTTTTTCCAACATCCTAGGGATTCTAGAGGAACCCAGCCTTTGTGGGTTTCCCTGAAGGAGGCCAAGAAAATAGCCAAAATACAGTGAAAAATTTCATTTTTTTCAAAAAGATGGGAAAAAAGGGCTGCAGAAGAAGGCTTGTGGTTTTTCCATGAAAATGGCATCAACAAAGGGTTTGTGGTGCTAAAATCGCCAGCTTCTCAGCTTTCAGGAACAGGCAGATTTGAATCAGAAAACCACATTTCTCAACACAATTTTGGCATTTTACTGGGACATACCCCATTTTTACGATTTTGTGTGCTTTCAGCCTCCTTCCAGTCAGTGACAGAAATGGGTGTGAAATCAATGCTGGATGCCAGAAACCCAAACAATTCCGAAACGTGGCCATAATTCTGAATTCAGCAATGGGTAATTTGTGTAGATCCTACAAGGATTTCCTACAGAAAATAACAACTGAAATAAAAAAAAATGAAATTGAGGTGAAAAAACTGCCATTTTTCTCTATGTTTTACTCTGTAACGTTTTACTGCAATGTCAAATTTTTTGAAGCAATGTACCGTTACATCAGCTGGACTCTTCTGGTTGCGGGGATATAGAGGGCTTGTAGGTTCATCAAGAATCCTAGGTACCCAGAGCCAATAAATGAGCTGCACCTAGCAGTGGGTTTTCATTCTGTACCGGGTATGCAGCAATTCATTTGCTGAAATGTAAAGAGTGAAAAACAGGTATCAAGATAACCTTTGCATTTCCAAAATGGGCACAAGATAAGGTGCTGAGGGGCAGTGGTTATTTACACATCTCTGAATTCTGGGGTGCCCATACTAGCATGTGAATTGCAGGGCATTTCTCAAATAGACGTCTTTTTTACACACTCTGTTGTATTTGGAAGGAAAAGATTTAGAGAAAGACAAGGGGCAATAACACTTGTTTTGCTATTCTATGTTCCCCGAAGTCTCCTGATAAAAATGCTGCCTCACTTGTGTGGGTAGGCCTAGTGCCCACAACAGGAAATGCCCAAAAACACAACGTGGACACATCATATTTTTCCACAGAAAACAGAGGTGTTTTTTGCAAATGCCTACCTGCGGATTTTGGCCTCTAGCTAAGCCGACACCTAGGGAAATGTACCAAACCTATGCATTTTGTGAAACCAGAGATCTAGGGGAATCCAAGATGGGGTGACTTGTGGGGCTCTCACCAGGCTCTGTTACCCAGAATCCTTTACAAACCTCTAAATTTGGCTAAAAAAACACTTTTCCCTCACATTTCGGTGACAGAAATTTCTGGAATCTGAGAAGATCCACAAACTTCCTTCCACCCAGCGTTTCCCCAGGTCTCCCAATAAAAATTATACCTCACTTGTGTGGGTAGGCCTAGTGCCCGCGACAGGAAATACCCCAAAACACAATGTGGACACATCACATTTTTCCACAGAAAACAGATGTGTTTTTTGCAAAGTGCCTACCTGTGGATTTTGGCCTCCAGATCAGCCGGCACCTAGAGAAACATTAAAAAAACTGTGCATTTTTTAAAACTAGAGACCTAGGGGAATACAAGATGGGTGACTTTTGGGGCTCTCACCACGTTCTGTTACCCAGAATCCTTTGCAAACCTCTAAATTTGGCTTAAAAAACACTTTTTCCTCACATTTCGGTGACAGTAAGTTATGGAATCTGAGAGGAGCCACAAATTTGGAAATGTGACAGAACAACTAGGTCCTAAAAAACTATAGCCTAAACCACTACTGCTAAACAACTAAAAAGTCTCTACAACTAAGTACTGAACAACTACTGTCTAAACAACAATTGTGCCTCAATAACAATTGCCTGAACAAATAAGACATATATATATATATATATATATATATATATATATATATATATATATACATATATATATTCTAAACAACTAATAAACGATAAAAAACAAAAAGAAAACCTTACCTTAAAACTAGTTGTTCAGGCAGACTTTTTAGTTGTTTAGCAGTAGTGGTTCAGGCAAGTATTGGTTTAGACCTAGTTGTTCAGGATGTTTCCCTATCAGGCATGTGGGTGCATGTAAGTGATGGGCCCTTGAGTGGCGCTGTCTGTCGATGCAAGTGTTGTAATGTGCTGGGCCCATGGCTGGCCGCGTGAATGGTCTTGTGAATGTCATGTATGAAAGGTGTGTGAATGGACTGTAAAATGGTTGGTGCCTTGACGCCGCTTTACAGCTCACAAGCTGTGAGTCATTGGTTCCGTTTTTTGGCCTTTCAGTTATTAACAGTGTATTTCACTTTTGTGAAATCTCTTGTTAATAAAATTTGATCTACTGAACCATCACTCACCCTCGTGCCAAATCCAACGAGTATGTGTGGTACAAATGACAAAACCTGCTCTGCTGTAAATAGGCGTTGCAGCACACTTGTGACACGCTAGGTGTCTCTGGTGGGACCCAGATAATGAAGCATGCCACCAACTTGGTTGGTGGGTGAGGGGTCTTTTTCACATAACTTAAGTGCGTTTCTTTTCACAATTTTAGTGCTTGGCACATCACAGACGTACGTGGACACATCAATATGATATATTGCAAAACTACCTGTGTTTGGAGGGGAGGGGGCACCTATGTTTTTGGTCCTGGGTGCGGCCTTCATCTAGGGAAACCTAGCAAACCCAGGAATTTTTTAAAACTAGACACCCCAAGGAGTCCAGGGAGGTGTGGCTTGCGTGGATCCCCCAACATTTTCTTCCCCAGACTCCTCTGCAAACCTCAAAATTTGCTTAAAAAAGCATATTTTCCTTATTTTTCTTAGTAGGATCACTGCTCCTGCACATAATTCCTACTCCCCAGCATTCCCCCCAGTCTCCCAAGTAAAATGACACCTCACTTGTGTGAGTCCCCAAAGCAGAGTCAGCCTAAAGATTTATAAAAGAAGAATATGTGCTTATCAACTCGCTGTGCTATCCCCTCAATCTGTACAAGTTTTTGGCCTTTTTCTGTTGCAGGCACCTGGCCCACCCACACAAGTGAGGTATAATTTTTATCGGGAGACTTGGGGGAATGCTGGGTGGAAGCAAATTTGTGGGAAACATCCTGAACAACTAGGTCTAAACCACTACTTGCCTGAACCACTACTGCTAAACAACTAAAAAGTCTCTACAACTAAGTACTGAACAACTTCTGTCCAAACAACAATTGTGCCTGAATAACAATTGCCTGAACAACTAGTTTTAAGGTAAGGTTTTCTTTTGTTTTTATTGTTTATTAGTTGTTTAGAATATATATATATATATATATATATATATATATATATATATATATATATATATATATATATATATATTATTTGTTCAGGCAATTGTTATTGAGGCACAATTGTTGTTCAGACAGTAGTTGTTCAGTACTTAGTTGTGGAGACTTTTTAGTTGTTTAGCAGCAGTGGTTTAGGCTATAGTTGTTTAGGACCTAGTTGTTCTGTCACATTTCCGCCTGATACAGCAGTCACACTAGCTGATGGGAGTGTGTGGACTGATGTTTGGCTGGCACCACCAGCCAAATGCCACCCCACGCACACTGCCAGCCAAGCGCCACCCCACGCGCACCACCAGCCAAGTGCCACCCCACGCATACCACCAGCCAAGCGCCACCCCACTCACACCGCCAGCCAATAGCCACCCCACGCACACCGCCAGCCAAGCGCCACCCCACACATATCGCCAGCCAAACGCCACCCCGCTCACACCGCCAGCCAATGGCCACCCCACGCACACCGCCAGCCAAGCGCCACCCCACACACATCGCCAGCCAAGCACCACCCCACACACACCGCCAGCCAAGTGCCTCCCCACGCACACCGCCATCACTTTTTTTTTGTTTATAAACAGCAAAGAAACCACTAATTATAAAATAAGTTCAAAACTACAAACACAAAAGCTCTAACTAAATACATGACAGTAATGCCAACCGTGAAACTGAACATATAAAAATATAAAATAGGCAGTTTACGCTCACGGTATTTCCAAAAACTTTTTCTTAGTGTGGTAATTTCTGAATTTCTGAAACAGTTGGCCACACACAGCCTAGGCTTTGTAGGGCAATCGGGGCAGTACATCCGGCTCTCCCTCCGGATACCTCTTCGGGCACATACTCGGGCAAGTCTTTTTTGGGAGGAATGTGTTCTGGAAAGTGGCTATCTTTCAATCTAGCCACATCCACCACCACTGCTACTCTAGGAACTCTTCCCGGTTCCACGACAATAAGGCTCTCTATCACTGACTCCTGAAATTTAACAAATTTCATCCTTTACTCAGGTGAACAATTCTTGAACACAATAAAAACATTAAAAGTCGCCAAATGAAATAAATGTAGGGCCAACTTTTTATACCAAACGTAAGACTTACGAAGAGCAGTGTAAGGTTCCAATCTCTGATCCACTCTATCAACACCACCCATGTGCCTATTGTAGTCCAAAATGCATGCAGGTTTGTTCACTTCGGCAACCTGACCCCAAACAGTCACAGAGGAAGTACTCTCATCATGGATGGTAGATAGCATGTACACATCCCTCCTGTCTGAAAATTTCAGAGCTAGCAGCTCATTATTCCGCAAGGCACTGCACTGTCCCCTCTCAGGTTTTTTACAGACAAGCTCCCTTGGATAGCCTTTCCGGTTAGAAAATATTGTGCCACTAGCTACAGTGTCTACTCCAAACAACTCCTTGAACAACTGCACGCCAGTGTAGAAATTATCTATATACAAAGGGTGACCTTTGTTAAACAGTCGTCTACCAAGTTCCCACACAATTTTTTCGCTAACTCCAAAAGTGGCCGGACAACCAGGAGGGTCAAAACTGGAATCCCTACCAGTGTAGACCCAGAAATTATACACGCATCCTGTACTGCTTTCTGACAGCATATACAATTTAATCCCATACCGTGCCCTCTTACTAGGAATGTACTTCTTAAAAACTAAACGCCCCTTGAAAAGGACCAAAGGCTCGTTCACACTTATCTCTTTGCCTAAAACATGGACCTCTGAAAACCGATCTACAAAATGATCAAGGACAGGCCTAATATTGAAAATACTGTCACAATCAGGGTGAACTTGTGGCAAGGCTAATGCATTGTCTACAAAATGCAGCTTGCAAAGAAGAAGCAAATAGCGATTATGTGTCATAGTTGCAGGAAATATAGTGTTTGCCATCAAAAGACTAGTTGACCAATAAGAAGCCAGTGACGGCTTCCTTATCAACCCCATCAAAAAAGTCAAACCTAAAAATGTTTTCATCTCTTCCTGATATGTGGGAACCCACTGAGTAGCTCTAGACTGAGGCCTAAGTTTGGCAGAGTTGTCCCTCAAATATTGCTCCGCATACAAATTAGTCTGCTCCACAATCTCTTCCAAAAATACATCGTCCATAAACAAGTGAAAGAAATTGACAGGAAAAAAGTTTTCCGTATTGACTTTACACCCTGGGAGACCAGTAAATGAAGGTAACTGTGGCTGCTCCATGTTTGGGGTAATCCAGGTGTCAGGTCTTCTAAAGGGAAACCCTTCAGCCCCAGGCTGCTGCACTCTTGGCACATCAATGTCCTCCTCTAAAACAGGCCCTTCATCTGCACTGAGAGTGGCTTCCTCATCAGAAGAGTCCTCTCGGACAGAAACTCACTGCCAGAATCTCTCACTTCCTCCTCTGTCTCAGATGCAGAGTCAGTCTTGTAATCGTGGTCTAAAGACAACTCAAAAACCATGCCAACAACCTGCTGAGCGGTCACTGTGCGGCTAGCCATGATCCTCACTAACAACAAATGGATTTCCATCAACAACCAGCACTAAAATAAGTAATAAACAAAGTGTAGCTTCATCACAAAGAGTTATGTACTAAAAACCTATACCACTCACTTGCCTGAAAAAGCTACTCACCAGCACAGACACAGCAATCACCAATGATATCCCACTAAAAAGAAAAAAGAAAAAAGAAAATTTGATATATGACAACACAAATATCATTGTGCTCATATCTAAGGACAATTTCACACACAATACTGCATTTAGTACACCACCTAATATGTCATTCATGCATGACAACAATACTCCTTTGGAGTAAATCGCTTTCACTTACCTAAAACATGCAACTATGCAAACCGCAGGACAACTACAGCCAAAACCACAAGAATCCACAGCAAAGGAAGCAAAAGATTTGAACTAGAACAAAAAGAAGAAATAAACTGTTATAATCACAAATACAAATACTTCCCCAGTTGACAAACACCCCGCCACCAAGAACTTAGAAATTGTCCCCGGTGCCTAAGTGGCTTCTGCCCCCCTTGGGGGCAGATGGGCCTAAACAAAATAGACTGATCTGCCTCCAAGGGGGACAGAAATGGCCAACAGCTCTGTACCCTGTTTGGGTGGGGGTGACCCTTGCCAAAGGGGGCGATAGGGGGTGCCCCAGCACAAAAACACTAAGGGGAGAAAAAAAAAAACCCTCATGTCTTGGTGGCTTCTGCCCCCTTGGGGTCAGATAGGCCTAAAAAATATAACCCGATCTGCCCCCTAGGGGAGCAGAAATGGTCATCAGTAATGTGCCCCCCTTTGGGGAGCGACGCTTGCCAAAGGGGCCGCCCCCCACCCACACAAAACACAATCAAGATCCCTGGTGCCTAAGTGGATTCTGCCCTCCTTTGGGGTAGATGGGCCTAACAAATAGGCCTATCTGCCCCCAAGAGGGGCAGAAATGGCCAACAGCTTTGTGCCCCCTTCAGGGGGTGACCCTTGTCAAAGGGGGCACCCCAGCACACAAAAAAACAAAGGGAACAAAAAAAAGAATCTCTGACATCTTGCTGCCTTCTGCCCCCCTTGGGGGAAGATGGGCCCAAAAAAATAGGCTGATCTGCCTCCAAGGTGGGCAGAAATGGCCATCAGTAACGTGACCCCTTTGGGGGGGCAACCCTTGCCAAAGGTGCCACCCCCCCACACAAAACACACACACACAGGATCCCTGGTGCCTAAGTGGATTCTGCCCCCTTGGGGGCAGATGGGCATAAACAAATTGGCCGATCTTCCCCAAAGGGGGTTAGAAATGGCCAACAGCTCTGTGCCCCCTTTAGGGAGCGACCCTTGCCAAAGGGGGCAAAATATGGGGCACCCCAGCAGAAAACAAAAAAAGGGGACCCCTGGCATATTGGTGGTTTCTTGCCCCCTTGGGAGCAGATGGGCCTAAAAAATAGGCCCATACAAATTTTCCCCCCTTTGGGGGGCAAGCCCTGCCTAAGGGGTGCCCCCAAACACACAAAACACACACACATACCACACAATCCCTAGCACCTAGTGGGTTTCAACCCACCCAGGGTAGAGATCAGCCAAAAACATGGCCGATCTAGCCCCGGGGGGGCGAAACATATTAAAAATTAGTGCCCCCGGGGCAGCGACACTTGCCTAAGGGGTCGTTACCCAAAACTTATGGAATACAAATTCCCTAGTGGTCTAGTGGTTTTCGACCTCCCCTGGGTGCAGATCGGCTGAAAAAATGGCCGATCTGCCCCCAGGGGGGATGAAATAGGATTAATTATAGCCCCCCAGGGGAGCGACCCTTGCCCAAGGGGTCACTCCCCAAAATAAAAGCAAAACAAAATCCCTGGTGCCTGGTGGGGATTCCTGGTCCACGATCGCGGGCCAGGAATCCACTGAAAACAGGCACAGGGGAAAGGAAAAACTCTTTCCTCCTGTGTCTGTATTCACCCCCCAAAAACCCCCAGGAGAAGAACTTACACAGAAGGAGGTCCTCTCTCCCCTCGGGCTAGAAGCAAATGGCTTCCAGTGCATCCTCTGCAGCTTCTGCTGACGTTGGCACGCTGTGAGCACGCTGATGTCATCAGATTGCCGAGCGAGGGGGTCGGGGTGGAATGGGAAGGGATTCCCCTTCTATCCTCGACTGGGGGGTGTGGGTGGGAAGCCCATGGAGGGAGCGCTAGTGCTCCCCCCGTGGGCCAGGTTCAGGACGAGCTGGTCTCATCCAGGGCACAATGGAACCGTGTGCCTGGACGAGACCAGCTCGCCCCAGGCACCCAGGGGCGAGCTGGACTCGTTTCTTCTAGGCATGTTCAGCTGAGAAACAAAAGTATTGGCAGAATGAGAAGGAGGCGAGAGGAGGATAGCGGAGTTATTGGAAGCTCAAGAAATCACTTCAGGGCGAACGCTCTGCTTAGGGTAAATGTTT
Source organism: Pleurodeles waltl (assembly GCF_031143425.1). NCBI lineage: Eukaryota > Metazoa > Chordata > Amphibia > Caudata > Salamandridae > Pleurodeles > Pleurodeles waltl. The sequence continues at coordinate 818,979,366 of NC_090442.1, forward strand.
CTTGGGTGGCGAAATGCACAAAGAGGAGGGACGTCCCCTGCTCTTGTCTCACTTCTAGGGAAAGAGGCGAAATGCACAAAGAGGAGGGACGTCCCCATGCTCGTCTCACCTCTAGGGAATGTTTGTCACCTCGTCAAGAAGTTTAGTGACTATAGACTTGAGGTCAATCATCTCCGATTGTAGATGCTGGATTGAGATATTGTTGGGACCAAAAAGTAGCAGCAGAAGCGGAATGTACTGCAGGGTCGGTTTGCGTTTGATGTCTCTCAAAGGTAATTTATCCGTGGAATAGGACAGACAATCTATTATTTCAAGTGCTTCATATCTATTACTGCATGGGGCCTGCGGAGCTCCTGGCAAGATTGAATGAGTACTATTAATGGAGCTAGGGTTTCCATAATTAGATGAGGTTTTTCCCCAATGTGCTAACTGCGTTGTTGTCTTTCATTTAATAAAGTTGCCTGCTAAACTCCTTCGAAGTGGACGGTGGTTTGTCGCCCAGTAGTGATCCCAATTCCTCTATTAGATTGTCTATGTTGGTGGCAACACAGTTCTCTGCCAAATGTTTTGCTGCCTTCTTATGCCCCTTTACCCCTTGCGGGATAAGTGGCACTTTTCTCTTGCCCATTTTTCAATAGAGCCTCACAGCCAGAAAAACACTCGACGCATTTTATATAATGCAAGAGATCTCAGTGAAACCACTTTAAGAAAGAGGCTCAACTGGGCACGTATCGGAGGTTAGGCAGTGTGAAGAGAAAGGTCAAGTCTATTATCTGTTCAGAAGGGAATAGCTGAAAGGCTTAGAAGCTCAATTGGCCGAGAGGGTAGGGTGACCAGACGTCCCGGATTTCCCCGGACAGTCCCGGTTTTTAGAGGACTGTCCCGACGCTTCTCTTAATTTTAAATAATTTTCCCGGTTTGGGGGACAATGGTCAGATTATTAAATAAATGTCCCGGTTTTTGGGACAAAGGTCAGATGATCTAGGGAAGCATATGTTAAAGAGGCCTACAAAGTATGAAATAATTAAAGTATTTTATCCCCTGTCGGCTTCCAGCAGAGAGACGAGTGGGGAGCAGAGAGAGGTGGGTAAGGGCGGGTTGAGGGTGGAAGGTGAGAGGTCAAGACATAGCTAATTTTATATATATGTAGTCTTGTAAATGTGTGTGTATGTTTGTGTGTAATATGAACACACACACGTATAGGCACACATTCACAAAGCTACGCAAAAAAAAAAAAACGGTACAGGCCAGATATAAAGTGACAGTAATATATTTAGCCCTTCTTTTATGTCTGACCTGTCCCAGTTTTTGCTCCTCAAAATCTGGTCACCCTACAAGAGGGGTGTGATAAAACCCGCCCTCTTCTAGTTGAGGACGGGTGAAGATGGGCCTGATGTAGGCTCTGTCTTCGCCGGGCATGCGCCTAGGAGCATCCCACGCGCGTCTCTTATTGCGGGAAGTTGGAAGTCTAAATACCCGCCCAGGGCTGATGAAGATCTGCTGCCTTCCTGACACATTTCCTTATGGGCGCTGTAGTTAGAGGGCCCCCATAGGCTAAGAATCCCCCAGAAGGAGCTGTCACTGTAGAAGCAGGGCCCCCATGGGCCATGAGAGTGCCCTGCACTGCGGGTATTTGGAAGTCTAAGTACCCGCCAGTACTGATGAGGAATAGCTGCAGCCTCTCTGCCTTAGTTCCTTGTGGGTGCTGTAGTCAGAGAGCCCCCACGGGCTAAGAATCAGCAAGAAGGAGCAGCCACTTAGATGCCGGGTATCCACGGGCTATGAGAGTGTTATTGTAAACCTGAAATAATACAACTACACTGATACATTCAAGAAACTACATTTCTCAGAATACTTGCATGTTCTATAATCTAGTCACTTCCCCGTAACGTTTTTCAGCATCTCGGCGTCCACCATGAGAATGTGATTTCTATTGTTCCTCACAAAGGATATCCCGGGGATTGTTATTTATCGAATGCAATTAATATTTCCAATTATGACACTTCTTGTAATATTGGGGAATAAAATTCAGATTTTGGAGTTTACAGGATAAGAAACATCCATGGCTTGGTTACCTGGAATTTTTCTCTGGTCACAACCTGCTGAAATTTACCAGTGGAAACGTGTAAAGATTATAGCCCCTTGGGGATTACTTACAAATCTGATATGTGCGGTTACAAGAATCATTTATTTATATATATACATATATATATATATGAATGTAACAGGTCATATGTAATGAGGGCCAAAGTCCAACAATTTATGCTGATAGGCATTTTAAATGACTTTCAAAGAGGGTCGCCTGTCATTTCTATTACTAAGATGGCATACATAAAACAGATAATGTAGCTAGTTTCTAGCCACTAAGAGCTCTATTCACAAAGGGTGTGTCACAAATTAGAGATTTGAGGCTGTTCATTATCGTTAGCAAAAGATTCTTCAGCGCCTGGAACCCCGACTCGCTGAGAGAAAGTACACGTTGCGAACAGGCTGGCAGGAGTACTCAAGAGTCCACCTATACTCAATGAATACGTTTGCACGGCACAGGTGGCTGAAATTAAGCTGTTCGTTTGTTTGCTTTACCCAGGTTGGTGGCACGTTAGAAGATAATATTTAAAGGGGCATCATTTAAAATGCAATGCTTAATTTTCAAACCCTAATAAAGTTATGAGAAAACAAACTGCCTGCCTAACCTTATGAGGTTCACAATAACCACAAGGGGGTTTCATAAACAGGCAAGGACAGAATGTGACCCCATTCTTCTTCATATTTTACAGACAGGGTCAGTATCGAGTCAGAAAGGAGCATATGAACGACTAATGTGTGGCATCTGTGTGTTCATTGCCTGAAGAGTTAGACATGTATACACTGACTACAATAGGCATACCACCAACCTGCACTCTCACAGCACCAACGGCCAAGATGTAAAGTTCTCCCACCTGCGAGGACAGTGTGTGTAGTTTCATTTCCATACATGCAAGTGTCCAATGTCTAATATTCTTCTGCATAAGGTGCACATTTGCTTCCACATACAAATAGAAATATTTTTTGTGAATTACCCATTCACTAGCTAGATTGGGAATAGAAAGAGTAAGGTTACCTAAGAAAGCAAAATATTCCAATTGTAGATCAGATCTGCCCACGCGAGCAAAGATTGAATCGCCAAGCCTGTGATGCGTGATGACCTCCCTATAGAGAATTTAATTATGTAGAAAAAGTCCTCGACACGGTAGCAGAAAAACAAGAAAACAGTTTCACCTTCAGCACCGAAATCCTTTTGTTCATGCATAAAGCGAGCTCCCATACTTGGGGCCTTAGTAATACGTTCTCCTTTACTGTACAAAGCCCCCATAAACTGATAATTTCAAACCAATGGAGCCGAGCACCCTTTCTGAATGTATCTCCAGAGAACCTCTCTGTTATAAAGTGATATGCTGAGGTAAAGGGCACACACCTGCCACAGCAATCATTAGTCAGCCGGTATATCTGCAGACTAATGAATGTGTCCTTTCATTCCTCTCATCTTTTAAAATGAAGAGGCAAAGGGCAAATCAATGCACATCAAGACGTGCTCCTCCTTGTACTCTTTTCCAAGCTTCCCACTCGGCGCTAGATGGACGTGTTATTGCTAGGCCGATAATTGTGTTTCCATCGCATTTGATTCATGATAAAGCTCGGATGTTCTCGTCATCCGGCCTTGCAATCCCTTCCAATATTAATGTCCAGGGGTTGATATTTTCTCTGACATTTATTTTCCGGTAAACTATTTTTCCGCTATAAACCAAGTCAAACGTGTTTTGGATAGAGCCATATGACAGTCACAAGAAAAAAAAAATGCAATTATTCATAGTTCTATGCCGATGAACAAAATGCATGACTCGAAAATTCATGAAAAACTTCCAGGTTTGCTGAATGTAAAGCTCACTGGCGCTTTTTGGCTTGGTCAACGCAGATAAAGTAACACCTAAAAAAAGCAAGCAAAGTATTTAAACCAAGGGGCAGATTTATTGAAAAGTGGCACAACGTGCTGCTGCGCCAAAATTGACAGCGTTGCGCTGCGTTACTTTAGAAACGCAGGGATGCGCCGTATTTAACTGAATATGGCGCACCCCTGTGTTTCCCTCTGCGCTGGTGCTAAATTTAGCTGCCAGCACCAAAGAAGGCATCCTTCCACCATTGTGCAAGGATGTCTGCATTGAGGCGTATGATTGTTTATGTGCAGGAAGGTGCTCCTTCCTGCACATAAACAATCACTAATGGCACTTTGGCACTTCTGTGTGTGCTGCACAATGCAGCACACACAGAAGTGCCAAAGCATAATTTTCAAATGATTCTTTATGTGCAGGAAGGGACACCTTCCCGCACATAAACAATAATTTCTGGCATTTTGCTTTTTTCTATGCCTGCGGCAGAATGCAGCAGGCATAGAAAAAGCAAAAAACAAGGAGGAATAAAAGTATTCCTCCTTGTTGTGCCCTGCTAACGCCACCACTGGGGGTGGCGTTAGATTTTGGCGCTGCCTCAGGTTTACGTGATTTCATAAATCTGAGGTGGAGTCAAAATGCAATGGATGTTGCTGTGGCACACCCACAGCAACACCTATTGCACGCCCCTTCCACGCACAGTGCTGTGTAGGAAGGGGCCGTATTTACAAGGTGGCGTTAAGTGGGTTAATGCCACCTTTTAAATATGTCGCTGTGCTTTGCGCCAAAGCGGCATCACAAAAAGTGATGCTCCTCTGGCGCTAGGACCGTATAAATACGGCCCCTAGTGACCACATGGGTTACAAGGGTTTGCATGTTCATGCAAGCTCCCCTGGGTAATTTTATGGCACATCATTTATGAAACCTTAATTTATGCAGGGAAGTTCGGTCCCAGTCAATGAGATTCAACACACAACATTTTTTACAGCCATGTTGGGGGAGGAAAACAGTAGTAGTTGTCCATAGGAGATTGAGGGCCTGATTATGACTTTGGCAGTCTGTGCACCGCCATGGTGGCGGAGGCGGTCCGTCCGCCATCATCTTGAAGGTCGAACCACTGTATTATGATGTTGGGGTCCCATGGAGCAATGACCGCTGACATCCCGCCGGCACCCCCAGGCAATGCTGACCACTGAGGAGATGAGACAAGCAAAACAGGCCGACGGAGCCAGTGTTTCTGCCGGACACATTATGATGTCGCACACCACCAATGTGCCCATGGCAGTCCAAACACCACATCCCTGCAGGCGGAAACAAAGAGTATAAAGGGAGGAGCTCACCTGCAGGCAGCATTACATGTCCTGTGCCGCCAGGGAGCCCATCACACATGTACTGCCGCTGCTGCTCGTCAAAGAAGCCGAAAATCCACACCGCTGTAGGCTCAATCAACAGTAAGACAAAACACCTGTCACTGCACTGCCCACTCCACAAAAACACATATCTGCTCATCCAAGTCACAGGGACAGTGAAGTGTGCAAAACATTGTGTCACAGAACAGTAACCCCACAGCAACATCACACATAATTCAAATTACACCCTCACATTGCACATATGCCATGGACTGTCATCAGATTGAAGGCACATATGTATTGATGTGTCATGGAACACAAATCCCCCTCCCATGAAATAGCACTGCAATGGACCCACATATCACCCACATTGCAACACAATGGAAGGTCAATGGTATGCATATTTTTTTGTGAGACAAATATCCAAAGCTCACAATGCAAACAATGCCTGCACAATAGGGATGGGGCAATCAGGAGCACTCATGGAACGATGCTGCCCTGGGACACATTACATTTTGCACATGCCCCTAAAACAACATTTGCACAGGACCTGGCCCTTCAGGCATCTTAGGGGCAAACAATAGTAGAGCCAAATGACATGACTATCTGCATAATGTGTAGGTGCAAGTCAAGAAAGCACATAAAACAGCAACAGCATGGCCATACATCTAGATGAAGTGGCTGCAAGGTACACACATCACAATGGACACATAGTCAGTCAAACGCAAAGGAAGCTAGCACAATACAACACCCTCCATGTGTGGACAAACACAACTCAAGCTTCCACACACGCAACGTCTTGGCAACTCTTATACCAGGTGGTAAAACCCGCCTTTTTGAGGAAGAACCATCTTTTTGTATTACATAGGACTTATTATACACCGCAGAAAATAGCTAAGTTTAGTTCTAAGGAGGACATTGTTTGTAGGAAATGTGGCTTACTTAAGGCAGATGATATTCACATGTTTGTGTCCTGTCCTCAAATCATAGGCTTTTGGTCAGAGGTGTTTGAAATTTTATGTAAAATATTTCAGACTCAATTAATTTGTACTGCAGCACTAATTTTATTTGGTTGGTCCCCAGACTTGCATTATCTGTCTAGTTATAAAAGGAAGCTTTTGTTTTATTTGATTTTGTTGGGCAGGCGGGAGATATGTAAAAACTGGACATCTGAGACATCACCTATGTCATCTGCATGGTTGAATGCGATTGCATATATATGCAGGTTAGATTTGAATCGGGCTGGGGCTAACCTGCAAAAATTATGGGAACCTTGGGTAAAGTGGGTGGATCAGGGTACCCAGGTTTCCATAAGTGTCCGATGATTATTTTTAAGAGCAGAAGGAGATACATTCTGGGAAGGTGTCCTGGGGGTAGCTTTACTCCTTTTTTTCTGACGTGACTTTCTACTCTGATAGCTGGACCCATCCAGAAGATCTGGATTCAGGGTGTGGCTTAAATCAGTTTGGAAGTGAATAAAGTAAATGAGGACACAAAAAAAAAAAAGCTTCCACACATGAGACAAATGTACAATCCACATCAGGGAGACAAGTCTATAAAACCATACATGTTGACATTGGCCAACACAAGACAAAATACTTATGATAGTAAACAGAACACAATGCAATGACTCCCCAATTGGATTGACAAACAAATTACCATACAGTAAACATTTCCCTTTGTCTTGGGGGACACCAGGACTGTTCCCAAAGTCAGATATTGCAAACAACCGCAAATGGATCAGCAATTAGGGTGAAACACACAACTATAGGCAGACAACCTAGAAAACACAGGAACAACATATAGGTAGAAAGGTAATGGCAGGACAAATGTGTACCCAAAAACAACAACATGGGTTTATTGGGTCCAAATGCTTAAGAGCAAAGGCCATTGGCCAATCCATACATGTCCATGCACATTACCGTGCCTACACTTGACTCCATTCACTGCCAGGGAACCTCCACAGAAAGGGGCATCAAGTGGGCAGGCAGGCACCTCAGGGATCATCCTTGGGTGGGGTTGGATTTGGGATGGGTTGGCTTGGGTTTGGGAGAGGGGTCTTTTTCTTTGGAGGGCTGAGTTTTTTCTAGGGCGAGGGGTATGGGTGCTTGCAGGGGGGCAGGAGTGACAGGTGAGGACCTGGATGTGAAAGGGATGGGCTGGGATGTCAGATGGGGCCTCTTGGGTTTAGGAGGGGGTTTGGAGGGAACAGGGGAAAGGGCAAGCTCAAAAATGAAACTCTCCTTGGGAAAATGGGTAGGGTGATCAGCAGAGGTTGGGGATTTGTAGGTTAAGAGAGTGGTCTGTGGATATAGATGCCTTGGGTGTGTGCATGTGTGAGGTATGCTTGGGTTTGGGTGGTGTCTGTTGCTTGTGTGAGTGTGGGTGTTTGTATGTCTTGGGGGCTGGAAGGTGGAGGTGCTGGGTGATGTGGGAATGGTGGATGTATGTGTCTGGTGGGGTGGTGTCTGCAGGTAGGATGGATGTGGTAGATGTGTCTGTGTGTGTTGGAGTGGTGTCAGCGGGTATGGTGGATGTCATGGATGTGTCTAGTGTGTGTTGGGATGGTGTCTGTGAGTATGGTGGATGTCATTGATGTGTCTGTGTGTGTTGTGATGGTGTCTGCGGGTATGGTTAATGTGGTGGATGTGTCAATGAGTGTTTGCTGGTATCTGGGATTATGGTGTCTGAGGTGTGCGGGTTGTGAGCTGTTGTCTGGGTGTATGGTGGGTGTGGTGGATGTGTCACTGGCTTTTGTGGTGGTGTTTGTGGATATGCTGGATGTGGTGTGTGGGTCGGTGGGGGTAGTGCGGTAGTGTCTGTGTGCTTGGGACAGGTTGGGGGATAGGGAATTTGGATTGGAAAGAGGGAGGTGGAGAGGGGAAGGAATGTGAGGGGTGGTTGGCTGCCATGATTGAGGATGCCAGAGCCTGAAAAGATCTCTGTAGGCCAGACATGTCATTGTGAATACCTTCCAGGAAAGCATTGGTCTGCTGAAGTTGGCTTGCCAACCCCAGGATGGCATTTACAATGGCAGTCTGCCAAACAGATAATTCTCAGGCGGTCAATAGCCTCTTTACTCAGGGCAGCAGGGGAAACAGGGGCTGGGCTGAGGTGCCTGGGTCAAAGGAGATGCTCACCCACTTGGGTGAGCAGGCAAGGCCAACTGGCTGGGAAGCAACAGGGAGGGTGGCGAATAAACTGGGGGTGGCCGACATGGATGGTACATGAGCAGGTCCTGATGGGTCCATCACCACTAGGGATTGGCCACTAGAGTTAGAATCCAATGATAATGAGGTTGATCACTCCCCTTGCCCTCTGGGCCACTGGACCCCTCCGTGGCAGTGGTATAATCATGAATGGAGGTACCTTGGCCAAGTACTTCCCTACTTGGTTGTGCCCTGTCTCCTTCACTTTCCTGGGATGATGCTGCAAATACAAAGAGGAACAGGGTAAAGACATGTTCCTGATAACACTTGAACAATAACTGTGATTAGCAAACATTACCATGACATCAATTAGGCACCAGTAAAAAACTACTTCAAAGTGTCTCCTACATGTACCATACCATATGCATGCATGCCACCTGAACTCTCAACAGTTGCCCACAGCAAAGTCAGGATCTCAGACAACTACAATTGCATGGGTAAAGTTGTGCAAACACAGTAACCATTGAACAAATAGGAGACCGCATCACCTTTAAGGTTTTCCATCGTGGAGCCTACCTCAGTTACATGTTGTTGAACAATAGCAGGTGAATGGAAAGTTCATTCCTACAGATCCCACACAAGGTCACATGGACATCTATCTGTCACATACACAATAACACAACAATGAGAAATGATTCTCCAAAATCCTGGCATGTGCTGACAGATGTACAGTAGCTTGAAGAAGGTGACATGGAAATACCCATGTCACACTGGAAAACATATCAACAATGTGCACTTCACCATGTGTAATTTTTCCTAATGAAGTCATGAAGGAAGTACTGATGTTGCTCAGATATACTACACATTCGGCAGGGAAATGTACATTGTTGACAACATGTGCAAATTGTCAAGGAAATGTGTCTGTAAAATACACAACTAAATGAATATGCAAGCCCCAGGGAAATCACCACTACTGTCTTGCACCCCTGATAATGACATACTCTGATTGCATCATTAGAAGCCATTGGTCCTTTGTATGTTGCAGAGGCCCAGCGATTTGCAAGTACTTGTAGGAAGCCCTCAACATGTTGCCCAATGAAAAGCTACCTCACTGTCTCCATTTTGGGTCTGCAAACCCAGATATCCGTGGATAAAAGGATGTACCCAACCACATGTAATTCCAATATAACTGCAAGTCACTTTGTGATGCATGCCAACAGTCAGGTAACAAACCTTCCCCATTACACATGTGCAGTGCGCATTTCCACATGATGCCACATCAATGGCATGGAAATGCACATTGTGTGTAAAAACCCAAGTCCTACCTGTCATGCCCTTCATTGTTACTGCAGTTGTACATACCAAATGACATACAATGATGGGTGAGGGTATGTATGAGCCAGCCATCAATGGTGACACACTCCTGTCTGTGGCACCATATGAAATGTAGCCTCATTGCATTGTCCAATTCGAAAAGCGTGTTGGCATATACATGTGTGAGGGTATACAGAAATGATCCCATGAACACAGGTAAACGATGCATGAAACAGCAGTGTACACATTTTGTCAAAAGAGAAAGGGACGCATGCTAACATGTAGGTGCAAGGAATGTTGGCAACAGTCATGGCACATAAATCATGTCAATGGACATTACACACTTACCAAGAGAAAATGTTGATCTGTAGCAGCAACCAATGAATGATGTATGCTCTGTCACCATCTTCACATGACGGACAGTAGTGAGGCACCAGCACTCATCCCGCACTGAAGACAAGTGACCTCTGGAGGGCAGATGCCAATTTACTCACTTGATCAGTCACATGGTTGACACATGGTTGAGGACAGGGATTGATCACTTCTTTTTCTTTGGCCTGTAACACTGAGGAATAGTGGTCTGTGCACATAATTTACACCCACTACAACAACAAACATTACTTGATTGACTAATATACACAGCCATGTGTTTTCCCTAGAGAGCACATTTTTTGTGGATTGTACCCAGGTGTATCCTAGGGTCTCTGTGCTAATAGGCAAGACACATCAGTATGCACCACATTACATAGCTACATAAACAGTTACTCATCTAGTGTGTCACAAAAGGCCCAACCCAAATCATCAGTTGGAGATGCCAGAACCTAACACATCAACTTGGCTATGTGACAGGCAGGAATATGTCCTTTACCCACCCTCTTGTGGCTTCTGTACTCCAATCAAACGCCCATCGAGGTCAGGATATGCCACTGCCAGAATCTGGGTTATTGGGGGTCATGGTCCGACATGCACCCCACCCTTGTTGGGAGGACAGCCCCAGCTAGACCTCTGTTATCTTCAGGCCCAGAGTCTCAGGTACTCCCACTTCTTGCAACAGTGGGCGCTCCACACTCTCCTGGCTATGGCTCTCCAAATTTCGTTCTTCTGATGGGCATTTACCTATATGAATGCAAGAGACAAATCAAGAAATTACAAACACAGGTACTTGCTCAAATGGTATGTAACACACATGTCAGAAAAAACAAGCAAAAAATGGTCAGTTTGTCAACATATCACAAGTTAGTTTAAAGCACACGTGCCAATGAGTACAGGGGCACGACTACACACTTTTGAATTCATCTGCAGACTAACACACTACCCTGTTCATGGACTACAATGACTAAGCAAGCATACTGTCACCAATTAGCCCATTCTCCAGCAACATGTATTGTGATGTGTGCCACAATCAAACAATACACACCAATGCAGCTTCTTAAGGATGAACTCCTTGGGCCTGACTGAACCAACACATTTACGCTCTGGAAGACTGACTCATTGTATTCAGTCCCTATAGGCCATTACCATAGTACAGACTTCACCCTTACACTTGAGTGACAATGAAAGGGCTGGCAAGGTGGGTACAGAAAGTGTCTTTCTTGTGCATGTGTGAACATGTGGCCTAACAAATGCTGTTGTAGTTGGACTCTTCCTCTAGGCAAGACTGCTGGTTTAAGGATGACCGTACTTATGTTTGTAGGTGACTATGCCAATCCTACAATAGAACGCAACTGTCGTCCCAACCCTTCCGGCTTACAAGCAGCACCTCACCTGAACCCCAGATAGTTAAAGGTGATTTGTGGCAGCCTTTACACATGGATTCAAAAGCGTGACATCTCAGGGAGCGTCGTGGTTAAACAGAGACTACCCCTTTCTCACATTAACAATCTGCCTCAATCATACACATGCAATGAAGAAGATGCAGTGAAGTTTCAATAATATTTATTTAATCAAAACTGCAATCTGTGATAAGTTGAATGGGCTGCATTGATTAGGATAATGAACAATGCAAGGAACCGAATTGTAAAGACAGGAGTCATTAACACAAAGACCCCCACCATCTTGCAATATCACTCAATATCATGAAGTGTGAGATATGTCCTAATACCCTAGTCTGTAGGCCTAACCTCTAACCCAGAAGAGAGCTAGGTATGTGAAACCTCAACCTGCCAATACCATGTCCATGAGAAGAGCCTCCCAACCCTCTTTACCTTGGAATGAGGTCTCTAACTCAGACTCTGCAGGAACATGAAGACTGGGTCAGTGTCAAGGTGACGTGCTGCAGCGATGGCAGCGATGGCATCTGGTCGGAATCCCTCTGCCTATCTTGATAAAGTGAGGAGTATATATACACTTCTGCCTGGACCCCTGACATGGGTTAGTTCCCAAACAATAGATAACAAGGCATGCTTGGGACGGTAATTAGTATAAACAATTCCCTCAAAAGCATGAAGAGGGAAAGTGCCTAACGTGGACACCCTCAGTTTGTTTGTATTTGTCACCTGATCTTGACACCTTAGCACAATGGCACTAACAAAACATGGGCCTAAGTCAAAACAAGGCAGTCATTTTAAAAGAAATAATTAAATAAATGCGCCAAAAGAGAGCAGGCTAATGTCAAAGCCCAGCTCACCTGAGTCCTTGTTCAGTTCTGATGGAGGTTGAAGACAATCCGACCCCACCCTGAAACTGCTTGTTCCAGCACACTAGTTTTTAAAGCAGTGCACTAAGAACAGAAGCTCAAGGGAAGGGGGGAAGTGGATAAAATAAAATAAAGAGACAACACCGTTCTTGCGTTTCCACTGTTGAAGTGCTGCACAAATCTGCGGCCCTCTCTGACTTCTGTAGAAACTGGTGCCTAATGAAACATAAACAAAGAACAGATAAGTACAACCTATTCCTAACTGGGTTCCTGACTATCCCTTTATTTATTAGAAATTTTCTTCTAAAAGTACCTCTTGGATCCTGGTCTCTGGTTTCCAGGTTTGGAATGTGTTACTGCTCTGGGATGTGCTTTCTATTACTCTAAAGCTTCTAAAACATTAAACAAATACAGTTATCAGAATTACCAATATCAAACATTCATCTTAATATAACTAAAGCCTAAATTCCCAATAGCAGACTCACTTTTCCCATATTTCCCGAATCTTTTATAAAACAAATACTGTACTTTTACGTCAAAATACAGCATGTAATTTGTGCAAGTCCTTGATTTACTGTTTGCCTTGCTGTTAATGGTTTCCCCGGTTCGATTCTCCGCAAAGTATTCTTGTAACAAAGAGTTTGAATCACAATGTTCGTGGAAGGTATCTTGTTTCAAATTGTCTATACACGAATCCAGAAATTGTTGTCAAAGTTCTTTCAGGTAATAAAAGTTTTGCACTTACTTGTTGCTGGCAAGAGATACTGATCAGTCTAACCTTGTCTTCTTTCTCTTTTGCAGGTTGCTTGTAGGACAGAGGCTGAGGCAAGGAGGAACCGGAAACCGGAAGAAGGAAGAGCCAGCAGCTGCGCCCATTGAAGCCAATGAAAGTCTGTAGAGAGCAGGAGTGCCAGCGCCGAGGGATCTGTCCTCAGGTAAGCAGGAGGTAGACGAGCACAAGCACTGGGTGAGGCTCGGGGGCTGCCTTTTATAGACAGGGCTGGGTGTGGTCCTCACATGCTGCACATGTTCTTGAAAGGTGTGCAGAGCTGGCTGTGGTTTGAAGAGCTGGGTGTGGTCCTCACATGCTGCACATGTTCTTGAAAGGTGTGCAGAGTTTCAGTTATTATGCAAATGAGTTAAATTAACACATGGCCTAGAGAGGAGTGTTTTAAAGAAGCCTTGGTAAAAGCAAGGCCCAATGTGTAAACAAAACAGCACATTAAACAACATACACAGACGCCTAGGGGGGGGGAGGAGGTGAGATAACAAGAAAGGCTTTTAATAGTAAGTTTAAAAGGGAGCTATTACAGAACCCACTAGTGCAGTGAGAGGGGACATGCTCTTTGCTGTGCACAAACCCTAACAGTTAAGTAGGGTAAAAATCACTAGGTGACGGGGGCACAAGTCTGCAAGCCAATGGCTCAGCTAACACCTGTATCCCTATTAAAACAAACTAGGATTCATCACACCCTCCCCTTTGCCGCAACAAGCATGACGCCGTATCCGGACGACACCGAGGGCGAAAATAAATCCCAACGCTAAAATGCTCTGGACTAAGAGCTAAACGCATAAAAACAAGGTAGAACTTTTTGTGTAAAAACACTAGCTAAAAACGTATCAAGAGATCTAGGCCCTCATTATAACCGTGGTGGTCGGAGACCGCCAGGGCTATAGTGGCGATAGTACCATCAACAGGCTGGCGGTAATAGTCACCTTATTTTGACTGCAGCGGTTCCGCCGCAGTAACACCGCTGGGACCAGCGGTATACCGCCATGGCAGTCCCGGCGATCGTAATCCACCAGGGCAGCGCTGCCCTGGGGATTTTGACTCCCCTTACTGCCAGCCTGTCCATGGCGGTAGACATTGCCATGGAAATGCTGGAGGTAAGGGGACTCAGGGTGCCCTGGTGGCCCCTGCGCTGCTCATGCACCTGGCATGGGCAGTGCAGGGGCCCCCAGGCATAGCCCCATCGTGCATTTCACTGCCCGAATTGCTACTGCACCCGCTGCACATCAGCATTGCCACCGGCTCTATTACGGTGTTGATGTTGATGTGCCCAGTAGAAAAGTCGAAATGGGGAGCCAGTATTCTGGTGCCCACAGACTCTGCGGTCTTTAGGAAAGACCGCTGAGGTTATAATGAGGGCTATAATGTCAACCATGACAAGCAGGGCCGGCCAAAGTAAGAACAATAGAGCTATACTTTGAATTTAAATTGAAGCCAATCATCAAATTATTTGCAATAGTCATGATCTAAAAGAGCTTCCCCGGAGTCATTAAATGGAAAGGACCCCAAGAAAGAGGCCTCATCGTCAGATGTTAAATCAATCACAGGATAGGCAGATGGATTCATGGAGCAGTAGTGCATAGGAGTCTCTTGTGCAGGTTCACCTGCAGCAGTATCATTCTCCATGGTGTATCGAGCCAACTCGGTGAGCGTGGAAGGCTCATAGGAGGCCTTGCAAATCAGCCTTACTCTCAAGGGGCACGACTGTGAGTGAACCCTCATTGGGGACTTCAGCAGTTCTTGGTCCACACGAGGCACTGGCGTAGCAGCAAGGCACACTGTCGGCAAGTGTTCGAAGAGGCACCATGTGCAGTGAAAGACTGGTTGCACGCATCATAGGAGTGGTCAGAATGTCAATGACCAATAATGCTCCAATTCCATCAGCAAGGAAGCATCAAAGATCTGAACCATGCTTTAACGGCACAGTTGAGCTGGTGGCAGCGGCTCTATTGCTGTGTTTAGCTGAAAAGACACAACCACTGCGAATCAGAAGAAATAGCAGCAGTATGCCGCCAATCAATGGCAAAATAAGTGGAAAGCCACCAAACACACTTGAAAAGAGTGAATGGATGGCTGATGGGATGAGTCCGAAGAGAGTCTGGAAGATAGACACATATCTAGACCCAACAGCCTTAAAGAAATGTGCAATCCCGACTGTGCTCGAGGCATTCAAAATTCTGGAAACCAATTCTCCAAAGTGGTTGGGGAAGTTGGTATTTAATAGGGATTGTATCTCGGCTGATGATCTTGCAATCTGCACAGCATATGTCTGTCTGGCTGATGTCAATGCGACCTGTTTTTGAAACAGTAGTGCCTTTAGTCTGCTCAGCTTGTCATAATTTACATTATTAGTATCAATGTGAGGCCACATGTTTGATGCCGTTATCTCTCATGTGGGGGGGGGGAATAAAACACTCAATGACCTTAGAGACTGAAATTGCGCAGGCAATTCCTAGTCGCATACCGCAACAACTTTGGTCGCTCAGCAACACATAACTTCCATTCGAAAGTACATGAAATGCCGGTCGAATCAAAGGGACGGGAGTACCCTTCAGAAAACAAGCCAAG
Organism: Pleurodeles waltl; assembly: GCF_031143425.1. NCBI lineage: Eukaryota > Metazoa > Chordata > Amphibia > Caudata > Salamandridae > Pleurodeles > Pleurodeles waltl. Next base: position 818,995,094 of record NC_090442.1, read on the forward strand.
TTTGCGACCCCCGCATTGCAAAGGCTGTGAAGGGACACCTGTTTGCAAATCATGGAATGACTAACAGTAGTTTCACATTCGCTTCCGCTCAGAAAGACCTCTGTTTCCCCATTCAGACATTTGTAATCAAAGGGCAACTCCCACTCTTCTTTAATATACCTCTCGCCCAGTCACTCGTACCTGCCCATGGCAAGATGTTTCATGCATTTCGAAAAGCAAAAAGTAGAAATGGGCAGATTAATGATGCCATGTAGGAGCCATACTGTTGAAGGACTCTCTGCAACTGTGAAAGGCAGCTTTTCTAACTTCTATACATGGAGGATGGTGAAACTCGCTTCCGTTTTAGCCATTGTCCGCTGTTCCTTGGATAAATTAAAAACAGTGAACAATTCACTATCATTAATCTACTTCCATGGAATTCGGCCATTTTTCAATGTCTGTAACGTCCAACCTAACTGCATAATGGAACGCAGCTGACTTTGCCCATGATATGATCAGGACCTGTCTGTCTGAATGATATCTATTGCAGGTGACACTATATTTGTCAGTGAATAAATTCTGTTGGACAATGTATTCATGCCGTTATCGACAACAGCCAAAGCCTTTTCTAAGTTTTCCTTATCTAGTTGCCTTAAACTTGCAGCAGCTTCTATCTGAGAAAGCTTCCAGATCTCGTTGTACATAGCATATATGAATCTTTTAGAGTGTGGCTTCCTAGGACCTAGCAAAAAGTCCTGCAAGTCTATAGCTTCAGAAAGAGTGTTAAGATGTTCTTTTACTGTGACTAACGTGTTAGACTATGCCCATTGTTGGCACAGCTTACCCACACTCTGGCCCTCATTACAACATTGGTGGTAACTACTGCTTACCGCCACTGCGACAGCCGCCAACATACCGCTGCCGTGGCTACCAGCCATCTATGCGTATCATGACTGCCGATGGTATACCGCAAGAATGCTGGCAGAACACTTCCAACGGTCATGGTGGCGGACGGTGGTAAGGCGGCGCTGCTGACAGCAGCACCGCCATACCAGCAAAACACCGCTGACCGTATAATGACCAATGATACGGCCTGGCGGTGTTTTGCTGGCGGATGCTGCTGCTGGCAGCAGCACCGCAGACCGTCTCCAGCCAGAGGACCCCCTGCAAGCAGATAAGTCGGATTCTCTGACCAAAGAGGGGAGTGGGGGGTGTTGTGTGTATGTGGGTTGTGTGTATGTGGGGGGGTGCATGTTTTGGAATGCGTGCATGCGGGTGTGAGTCACGTTGGATGCATGCATGAATGAGTGATTGTGAGTGTTGTGTGTTGTGAATGCATGTGTGTGACAAGGTATTTTGGTGTGTGTTGCGGTGTGTGGGTATATATAAAGCTTCCCTACCCTTTATTTGCCAATCTTGTGTTCCCCCATACACTTTTTAAATCAACTGTGTTCTTCCAGTATTCATAACCTTCAACTGTAAGACGGGAAACAAAGAACTCTGATTAAATCAGCTTTGTATCAGTTAGCAAAATGTTCCTAATTTTTAAAGGAGGCAACTTGAAATAGTATGATGCTGAAGTTTTTGTGTCATGCCCAGTGAAATAAGCAAATTTATCTAAATACTGTTTCAGGCTCCCCATGGGTGGTGTGGAACAGTGTTCCCACTGTGTGAAGTTAAATATTTGTCTGTGCCTAGTAGCGCAGTGCAGGTAGTAATGTCCCCAGTTATTATGACAGAACATTTCCCCATAATTCATTGTATTTCTATCTACATCATCACTTTCACATACTGAATAGTACTTCATTTCAGTTAATATAGAACCAACTGTCTGGACATCCCAATTATCAGATACAACACCAGGTGTAATGACATCTGTCATAGAAATGTTAAACACATATGGAATTTGAATGACCTCAGTAGGCCCATATATATTAAATGGAATGTTGTCCCACACAATACCACCAGGAATTGGCACAGCTGAAATGTTCACAAGGGACAAGTCTCTTCGGACCTTATGTGAGGAATGATATGGAATCAAGTCTTCATCCACAAGCTCAACTGAGGAGCGGTCAGGACGGTAATGACCATTTATGAGTAAAAAGAAAATAGTCACAAACTCATTCTATAGGAACAAGGCAAAAAATGTCAAACAGAGCCAAACATAGTTCCCTGGGCGAATAAAATAGTTATTTTGAAGCCATAGGAATAGCTTATGTGTCTTTGATACATTTTCAATTGCTGGAGTAGATGAGTCTGAAGAAAAGTCATGAATGTCAGTGACATAACCATAAGCAGTCTCTGCAAACACTGGAGTGTGTGCATTACTGGTCAATTGATCCACATCACGTGGAGGCTCATGGTAGATGGTGTCATCAGTCTGTGTCGTGTTGGTGTAAAAGACAGCCAGATCATGGACAGGTGGTGTTGTTGATGCAGTGACTGTAATCAGCAAGAGCTCATTTTCCGCCCTCCTCATGGTCGAGGAGTTGTATGAAACATCATGGGACATTGTTATGTAGTCCGAAGTAGTGTTGTTAATTCTACTTTGAAGAGGTATGTCCTGTTGGGTAGTGAGAGGGAATCGGGGACTATCCAAGGGACCTCTAGGTCTACTGTGCAGGATCGGTCACATGGTGAACTTTGACGTCACCAATGGGAACAAATCTGTTTGCTTTCGAACCAGGCAGTGGTGGTAAGATGACAGTTCTGGTACCTTGTATTCCCAAGACTGGAACTGGTGCTCTGTGAGATGAACTGGATTCCTTTTTCACAGCGATCTTCTCACGTACCAGATCCCCGACTTTAGGCATCCAGCCAGTGGAAGTTGTTGTGCATCCCTTATTCCTAAGGTGACAGCACTGGCGGATGATTTATCATCACAAAATTGCTGAAGCTTCTGTAAGACAGTGAGACGTTCATTTAAGTCAAACAGTGTGTCTGCTGCCACCAAACAAGGGTCATCAAGATCTGGGACATACATAGGAATCCCAAAGAGAACCTCATAAGGAGTGCGTTCCCCCAAGGACCCTCTTGGCAGATTGTTTAGTGCTCTCTGGAACCCGTATAGGTGATGAAGTCAACTGCAGCCAGAACCTAATACCCTGGCTGTTAAGGACTGCTTTAGAACATGGTTCCACCTCTCCACTACCAAATTTCCCTCAGGATGGTATGGTGAGGAGTAATGGAGTTCAACACCCATCATCCCCATGGTGTCCCTGAATGCCCTGATCCAAATGGAATGCCGCAACCGCATATGTACCAATAAAGATCAGTAAGTCTTTTATAACAGTTTGAGCGTCAGCCGACCGTTGCGTCCAGGTACACAAATTGTAGTGGCCTGTTGGACACTAAGAGGGAAGTCTGCGGTGGGCATTTGATATTAGAGCCCTTTATTTGCTACCAAATGTCACAACAAAGGATGTATTGCTTTGTCTACTTGCATAGACCTGGCCACCAGAAACATTTCTGTAAGAGTGTTATTGTGGCCAAAATTCCAGCATGTGCAGAAGCGACACCCTCATGCGCTGCTTTTATTAGACCTGGTCTTTTGTCTTCGTTGGGGATTGCTCGATCTCCAACCCCAGGAATTGTTCCGTAAGCAAAATTCTGTGCACTGATATGGTAAGAATATTTTGTAGGGTATGCTTTTGGGATGGACTTCCCTTCAGCCAAAGAATTTACGGCAGTTAGTATTTCATTATCCAATCTCGTCTGAGAACGAGTCACTGCAGCCCCAGAAGCCTTAGCTACTGCGGATTTGGCTGCTTCATCAGCGAAAGTGTTACAGATAACGTTTATTCCTACACGTTGGTGGCCCAATGTATGTACTACATGAACACACAGTAGCTTATCCATAAGAACAGCCACCCTCCCCCACAAGGTTTTGTGTTTTATGATGTTCCCTTTGGAATCTCTAAACCTGATCAGCTTCCAATGATTAAGGTAATCATTGTAGGACTGGACGCAGTAGTATGAATCACAGACAATCAAAGTCAGCAATCCTGGCACTGTGTGTTCTGGCGCTAACAGAAGGGCTTTAAGTTCAGCCGACTGAGCTGTGCAGTCCCCTAGGGTCTGAGTGTAGGTATTATGAGGGTAGAAAACTCTATCCTTCATCACTCCACTCACGGCTGAACAAGCGGCTGAATATTGATGTTTAGTACCTACAGCTGGTTGTGCTGAACCATCAGTATAAATGACAGTATGGTATCTGTGAAGTGGTAAGATATCCAGAGGAGCAGGGTACTCTTGTTCATATTGGAGATATTCTTGTGTCTGAAGCTTTGGGTCAAAGATGTAATCTACATAATTGGTAGTCAGGTAGGTAGCCCACTGAATCCATTGTGGATGTAGTGCTTTGGCATTAGGAATGCTTGCTTTAGTAACAGCCTCTAAGGCTGTCACTGGGGTAATGACAATAATGCGTTTCCCTTGGGCTAGTGGCCTCTCCTTAATGACAGCCATTTGAACTGCAGTTAGAATTGTTTCTGTAGGTGCAAAGCGTTGTTCTGCATTAGAGTATAAATGGGATTTATACGCTATGGGCACTGTGTCTCCCTCGTTAAAGGTGACATAAGTAAACCCAATGGCACCAGCAATTATTCTTATGACCAAGTTTGTTTTGTTATCTCGTGTGTAAGTGTTTTGCTTCTAGCATGTCATGTTGCCATTCCCTAAGGATGCAAGTGTGTTCAACTGACCAATGTTTGCTAGAAAAATCTGGGTGTTTTAAGTCATAAAGAGGCTTGATACGTTGTGCATAGTCAGGAATGTATGTTCTGCCAACATTGAAAAAGCCAAGTAGCAACTGTAGCTTCTTGAGCGTGTTAGGTGGGTGCAACTGTGCACATTTCTCTGGGAAGTGCGGGGCCAGGCTCTTCCCCTTGTTTGATAGCTCATATCACAGGAACAATACACTGAAAAAGGCTACCTTACTTTTCATAAAGTTAAATTTGTAACCAATGTCTGCAAATCCTAAAATGATCCGATCGACCCTGACAAGATGAATGGTGAGGCCGTTATCTGTGAGATAGATGTCATCCACATAGGATAGCGCCTCAGGATCATGTAGTATTGATGTTACATGGGCTGAGAATAGTCCTGGACTGTTCTTATAGCCTTGGGGCAAACACAAAAGCCTTTCTGTGAGCCAAATGATAATGCACTCAGGTCTCTACTTTCTTGTGCTACGTTTTGGCAGAAAAACCTGTTGGAAATTTCCAACATTGTTTTGTACTTTTTGTGCACTATATTGTTAATAAATGCTGTGCTATGTGAATTTTGTATAGCGCATGTGCGTGTATGACTGTTTAAGTGTCTGTAATCTAAGACTATTCTGTAGGAATGGTCAGGTTTTGCAACCCGGAATAACGGGTAATTCAGTGCAGAGGCACAGGGCTCAATTACTCCCTGGTACTCTAGCTGAGTGAGGATCTCTCTCACTGGAGCTTTTGCTTTGTGTTTAATAGGATATTGTGGCTGAGGTAGGGGTGTGGACCTGATGGGTATTACATGGCAAGGAGATTCCTTGACCCAACCTACATGATTGCGGTATAGTGCAGGAGCTTGCACTAAAGCCCAATCAACAGCATAGGATTGTTTTACCACCTCTGGAACACGATCAGAGAAAGAAGATAAAATGACACCTTCCCCATGTGGGAGCTTACGGAGGTGCTCAGGTGGCCAGTCTCTTTCTGCCAATAGGATATCACAATTAAGTTCATCCCAGAATATCACTTAAATAGCGTGTAGGAAGGTAGCCTCTTTCATGCCTTGTTACCCCCACTTTTGGCCTATTTGTGAGTATATGTCAGGGAGTTTTTACTGTCTCACTGGGATCCTGCTAGCCAGGGCCCAGTGCTCATAGTGAAAACCATATGTTATCAGTATGTTCGATATGTGTCACTGGGATCCTGCTAGCCAGGACTCCAGTGCTCATAAGTTTGTGGCCTATATGTGTTCCCTGTGTGGTGCCTAACTGTGTCACTGCGGCTCTGCTAACCAGAACTTCAGTGTTTATGCACTCCCTGCTTTTCAAATTGTCACTACAGGCTAGTGACTAATTTTACCAATTCTGATTGGCACACTGGAACACACTTATAATTCCCTAGTATATGGTACCAAGTACCCAGGGTATTGGGGTTCCAGGAGATTCCTATGGGCTGCAGCATTCCTTTTGCCACCCATAGGGAGCTCAGACAATTCTTACACAGGACTGCCACCGCAGCCTGAGTGAAATAACGTCCACGTTATTTCACAGCCATTTTACACTGCACATTAGTAACTTATATGTCACCTATATGTCTATCATCAAACAACAACAACAGGGAGGGGCATAAGTGGGAGATTCAGTGGAAAAACTACTGGTCCTGTGTGTATGGCTCCCAATAGTTAACAAATCAAAATAATATGCACACAGTTCCAAAACACGAGAGGGTTTCTTTCAGACTAAAGGTTCTGTATTGGATGGAAATCAATTTATTCGAAGCAAAAAGCCCTCACTCACCTGCCGGTGACATGCTTCATCATAGGGCTATGCTCCTCGTCAGGCCGGCGCTGCAATGCCTGACGGGCCCCACAGGGGGGCTCTTTCCCGGAGATCTTTTGATGATAGTGAACAACCGGTCAAAAGTATTCTAAGGATTGGTATAAGGGTAGTTAAAAATGCCTAGAGGTAAAAAATACTATTTATTCTGATACTAATACCTCTGACATGACAAAAAACGACATATGGGAATATAGTAAAATAATGTCTACACTCCCCAAATGACAAAAATTAATGTAATCACTAAATCTCACAATGGGGAATAGTGTAGGTAAACACAGGATCCCCTGTGTTACTCTGTATAGTAGGTCAACATGTTTCTCGCTGTTCAGTCAATAAATGATCTAGTGCGATTCGTCAGGACCTTGATACGTACCTAATCCTTTAAGCAATTAGGGACCCATAATAAGGAAATCAGAAACCCTCTAAATATTAAAGGTAGGGCCTCATCGGGGAAAACATCAGCCTTGAGAAATCCACTATGGTTTCTGTGGAGGACCGCAAACTCCGGTAAACCTACACGCACTGAGAGACCCCGGATAGTTGGTTTTTAATCATGTCAGAGGTATTAGTATCAGAATAAATAGTATTTTTTACCTCTAGGCATTTTTAACTACCCTTATACCAATCCTTAGAATACTTTTTACCGGTTGTTCACTATCATCAAAAGATCTCCGGCAAAGAGCCCCACTGTGGGGCCCGTCAGGCATTGCAGCGCCGGCCTGACGAGGAGCATAGCCCTATGATGAAGCATGTCACCGGCAGGTGAGTGCGGGCTTTTTGCTTCAAATAAATTGATTTCCATCCAATACAGTAACTTTAGTCTGAAAGAAACCCTCTCGTGTTTTGGAACTGTGTGTATATTATTTTGATTTGTTACCTATATGTCTAACCCTCACTTAGTGAAGGTTAGGTGCAAAGTTACTTAGTGTGAGGGCACCCTGGCACTAGCCAAGGTGCCCACACATTGTTATGGGAAAATTCCCCGGACTTTGTGAGTGCGGGGACACCATTACACACGTGCACTACATATAGGTCAATATCTATATGTAGCCTCACCATGGTAACTCCGAGCATGGTCATGTAACATGTCTAGGATCATGGAATTGTCACCCAAATACCATTCTGGTATTTGGGGGGACAATTCCATGCATCCCCGGGGCTCCAGCATAGAGCCCAGGTACTGCCAAACAAACTCTCTGGGTTTTTTTCTGCAGCTACCGCTGCTGCCAACCCTCAGACAGGTTTCTGCCCCCCTGGGGCCTGGGCAGCCCAGTCCCAGGAAGGCAGAACAAAGGATTTCCTCTGAGAAAGGGTGTTACACCCTCTCCCTTTAGAAATAGGTGTTAAGGGCCTGAGAGGAGTAGCCTCTCCTGGCCTCTGGAAATGCTTTGAAGGGCATAGATGGTGCCCTCCTTGCATAAGCCAGTCTACACCGGTTCAGGGATCACCCCAGCCCTGCTGGCGTGAAACTGGACAAAGGAAAGGGGAGTGACCACTCCCCTGACCAGCACCTCCCAAGGGGAGGTGCCCAGAGCTCCTCCAGTGTGTCCCAGACCTCTGCCATCTTGGATGCAGAGGTGTGAGGGCACAATAGACACCTCTGAGTGGCCAGTGCCAGCAGGTAACATCAGAGACCCCTCCTGATAGGTGCTTACCTTTCTCTGTAGCCATTCCTCCTCTGAGGGCTATTTAGGGTCTCTCCTGTGGGTTTCTCATCAGATAACGAATGCAAGAGCTCACCAGAGTTCCTCTGCACTTCTCTCTTTGACTTCTGCCAAGAATCGACTGCTGCCTGCTCCAGGACGCCTGCAAAACAACAACAAAGTATCAAGAAGACTACCAGCAACATTGTAGCGCCTCATCCTGCCGGCTTTCTTGACTGTTTCCTGGTGGTGTATGCTCTGAGGGCTGTCTGCCTTCACCCTGTACTGGAAGCCAAGAAGAAATCTCCTGTGGGTCGACAGAATCTTCCCCCTGCCAATGCAGGCACCAAACTACTGCATCACCAGTCCTCTGGGTCCCCTCTCATCTTGACGAGCATGGTCCCTAGAACACAGCAGCTGGATGTAAGTGTCCCCGACAGTCCAGTGGTCCTTCTGTCCAAATTTGGTGGAGGTAAGTCCTTGCATCCCCACGGCAGGCAGTAATCGTGTGTACTGCGTGAACTGCAGCTGCTAGGGCTTCTGTGCACTTTTGCTAGACTTCCTTTGTGCATAGCCTAGCCCAGGTCCCCAGCACTCCGTCCTGCATTGCCCAACTCGCTGAGTTGGACTCTGACTTCATGGGACCCTCTTTTGTTGTGCTGAGTTGACTGTCATGCTCAGATCTTCTGAATGCCTGTTCAGGTGCTTTTGCAGGTGCTGCCTGCTTCTGCATGGGCTCTCTTTGTTGCTGAGCACACCTTCTGTCTCCTCCTCCAAGGGGTGACCTCCTGGTCCTTCCTGGGCCCTGGCAGCACCCAAAATCTTCAACCACAACTCTTGCAGCTAGCAAAACTTGTTTGTGGTCTTTCTGCGTGGAAACAACTCTGCATCCTCCAGCACGCCGTGGGAAATCTTCTGACCCACGGAGAAGTTCCTGGCACCTTCTGTTGTTGCAGAATCTTTGGCTTCTTCCACCCAGAGGTGGCCCTTTTGCACCTTCATCCAGAGTTTAGTGGGCTCCTGCCCCCCCGGACACTTGCGTGACTCTTGGACTTTGTCCCCTTCCTTTGCAGGTCCTCAGGTCCAGGAATCCATCTTAAGTGCTTTGCAGTCAGTTGTTGTCTTTGCAGAATCCCCTATCTCGTCTTTACTGTCTTTCTTGGGTAGTAGGGTAACTTTACTCTTACTTTTCAGGGTCTTGGGGTGGGGTATCTTTGACACCCTTAGTGTTTTTTTACACTCCCAGCAACCCTCTACACACTACACTAGGCCTGGGGTCCATTCGTGGTTCACATTCCACTTTTGGAGTATATGGTTTGTGTTGCCCCTAGGCCTATTGTCTCGTATTCCATTCTATTGTGTTCTACAGCGGTTGCACTGCTTTTCTAACTGTTTACTTACCTGATTTTGGTTTGTGTGTATATTTTGTGTTTATTACTTACCTCCCAAGGGAGTATATCCTCTGAGATACTTTTGGCATATGTCACTAAAATAAAGTACCTTAATTTTTGGTAACTCTGAGTATTGTGTTTCTTATAATATACAGGGAGTGCAGAATTATTAGGCAAATGAGTATTTTGACCACATCATCCTCTTTATGCATGTTGTCTTACTCCAAGCTGTATAGGCTCGAAAGCCTACTACCAATTAAGCATATTAGGTGATGTGCATCTCTGTAATGAGAAGGGGTGTGGTCTAATGACATCAACACCCTATATCAGGTGTGCATAATTATGAGCAACTTCCTTTCCTTTGGCAAAATGGGTCAAAAGAAGGACTTGACAGGCTCAGAAAAGTCAAAAATAGTGAGATATCTTGCAGAGGGATGCAGCACTCTTAAAATTGGAAAGCTTCTGAAGCGTGATCATCGAACAATCAAGCGTTTCATTCAAAATAGTCAACAGGGTCGCAAGAAGCGTGTGGAAAAACCAAGGCGCAAAATAACTGCCCATGAACTGAGAAAAGTCAAGCGTGCAGCTGCCACGATGCCACTTGCCACCAGTTTGGCCATATTTCAGAGCTGCAACATCACTGGAGTGCCCAAAAGCACAAGGTGTGCAATACTCAGAGACATGGCCAAGGTAAGAAAGGCTGAAAGACGACCACCACTGAACAAGACACACAAGCTGAAACGTCAAGACTGGGCCAAGAAATATCTCAAGACTGATTTTTCTAAGGTTTTATGGACTGATGAAATGAGAGTGAGTCTTGATGGGCCAGATGGATGGGCCCGTGGCTGGATTGGTAAAGGGCAGAGAGCTCCAGTCCGACTCATAGGCCAGCAAGGTGGAGGTGGAGTACTGGTTTGGGCTGGTATCATCAAAGATGAGCTTGTGGGGCCTTTTCGGGTTGAGGATGGAGTCAAGCTCAACTCCCAGTCCTACTGCCAGTTCCTGGAAGACACCTTCTTCAAGCAGTGGTACAGGAAGAAGTCTGCATCCTTCAAGAAAAACATGATTTTCATGCAGGACAATGCTCCATCACACGCGTCCAAGTACTCCACAGCGTGGCTGGCAAGAAAGGGTATAAAAGAAGGAATTCTAATGGCATGGCCTCCTTGTTCACCTGATCTGAACCCCATTGAGAACCTGTGGTCCATCATCAAATGTGAGATTTACAAGGAGGGAAAACAGTACACCTCTCTGAACAGTGTCTGGGAGGCTGTGGTTGCTGCTGCACGCAATGTTGATGGTGAACAGATCAAAACACTGACAGAATCCATGGATGGCAGGCTTTTGAGTGTCCTTGCAAAGAAAGGTGGCTATATTGGTCACTGATTTGTTTTTGTTTTGTTTTTGAATGTCAGAAATGTATATTTGTGAATGTTGAGATGTTATATTGGTTTCACTGGTAATAATAAATAATTGAAATGGGTATATATTTTTTTTTGTTAAGTTGCCTAATAATTATGCACAGTAATAGTCACCTGCACACACAGATATCCCCCTAACATAGCTAAAACTAAAAACAAACTAAAAACTACTTCCAAAAATATTCAGCTTTGATATTAATGAGTTTTTTGGGTTCATTGAGAACATGGTTGTTGTTCAATAATAAAATTAATCCTCAAAAATACAACTTGCCTAATAATTCTGCACTCCCTGTAGTGCTAAGTGATATAAGTGGTCTGGTAGGCGCTTTGCATGTCTCCTAGTTCAGCCTAAGCTGCTCTGCTATAGCTACTTCTATCAGCCTAAGCTGCTAGAGCACCTCTAATCTACTAATAAGGGATAACTGGACCTGACACAAGGTGTAAGTACTACAAGGTACCCACTATAAGCCAGGCCAGCCTCCAACATAGCGCGTTACATGTCTACCTCAATTTGAATTTTTAAATCATATACCCTATCGGGTGGGAGGACGCGCCCGTCCGCTGTTTCAACTGCAATGAAATCACTAATTTCTGTCGCATCCAGATGATCTTTCAGACTCTGGCGACATATCGTGACCTCTGCTGCGCTTTCTAACAGTGTCACTGCCCATGTCTTGTTCTTCAGCAATGCTCTCAAGTGCACTGGCATTTTTGATTGACAGTGCTGCCACCTTTTTCTTTTTAAACTGTGGCTTTTGTTGTTGGGACTTATCTTCTTTTTTGTCCAATGACTGCGGCCAGTCTGTGTTTTGTTTCATGTACTCAGGATGTCGATCAGGACGGCCCCCTCTCTCACTACGTCTATCCGGTGAGTTCTGAAAGGAACTAGAGGTACGTGAATCAGTATATCTGTCAGGAGTTTTTATACTTTCCTTATTTCTGAGAGTGTATCTCCTTTCGCAGGTCTCTGGATGTGGAGAATCTGCTTTTTTAGTTCATCTATCATTAAATTGTTTTTGGTTCTCCCATCGCTACTTGGTATTTTCTTGTTTTTGTTTAGCACCATCCTAAGGGGTGGTACTTTGTAGTTCAAGTTTTTTCGGTTTGGCTTCCAAACTATCCTGTCCTATACTAATATAGGTATCAGAAATAATTCTTGGTAGCTCTCTCTCTTGAACCAAATGTGGAATATCTCGGAGACTCTGGCGTATAGCCAGTGCTACCGCTTCCCCTTTAATATTACTCAGTATTATTGAGGAGACCACATCCAAGTTACGCATTAGTTTCATCCCCAAATCTAGGAATGGTCCAGCCCCGTGTTCATTCTGTATTTGTTTTAACACTACTGGTAAATTAGCAAGTGTTGGGGTACCATGTGTTGTAGTGTATATTGAAGCGAAGGGTGTACCCCATGTGACACAGTCATCCACTGAGGGAACCATCCCGAAAGGCAAGCATATGGTGAGAATTCTATTTTTGTCCTGTGGTCCCGCATGGGGAAAGACAGCTGCCAGCAGATTTGTTTTCTGGGCTATCCAGAACGGTATTTTCTCCTGTTCTGTGGGTAATTTATCCATAATGGTATGTACTGTTTGTGGATTAATCCCAGTGGCCCATTGGTATCCAGCAGGTGCTGGTGGTGTGGGACGTGCTGGTGTTGTATTCAATGTTAACATTATGAACTGAACTAATCATCTGTATAGAGTTACTAATTCAAGATATAATTTGTGTAGGTCTGCTGCCTGCATGTTTTGTATACCTGGGTGAGGTGTGTATGTGGCAAACATAGACCACGTTGGTCCATTACCTAAAGGACCTAATCTCACACATTGTATCACATGTGGTAGGGCGCCTTAGAACCAGTTCTGATGCTCTTGGTAAGTGAGCGGTATTCCATGATACTGGTTTGCTTGGTATCGTGGTGGTATGTTTGCAATTTTATATGTGTGGAATGTGACTGACCTGCGGTCTTCCTCAGGAAAGGCGACCCAGGAGTAGAATGTTTCTGTTTGGTAAGCTTTCTTAGCTTCTGCTATGAATGTAACATCCCCGCCCTCTTCTGTTAAGTCATGCGCTATAAGATGTAATATTAATGCTTGTCTAGCATTCTCAGGAATGTCTATGGCATTAGCCATATTGTAAAATGGGTGAAGAGATGGAACACCAAGGGGGGAGTAAAGTCCTTTTATGAGTTTGAGCTCGAACCACCTACAGCCTAAATAGGTAATCCCTGTTCATCTGAAGAGGATCTTCCCCAAGACCACGGACGTCCCTGTTTAATGGTACTTTTGGTACCTGTGGCATGTGAGAACGTGATCATCGGGGTATCTGTAAATTAGTGCCTAAACACCATTGTTGGTGGTGCCATATCGTAGTTGGACTCTTGCTCTAGGCAAGACTGCTGGTTTAAGGATGACAGTACTTATGTTTGTAGGCAACTATGCCAATCCTACAACAGAACGCAACTGTTGTCCCAACCCTTCCGGCTTACAAGCAGCACCTCACCAGAACCCCAAATGGTTAAAGGTGATTTGTGGCAGCTTTTACGCATGGACTCAAAAGCATGACATCTCAGGGAGTGTTGTGGTTAAACAGAGATTAGCCCTGTCTCACATTAACAACATGTCTCAATCATACACAGGCAATGAAGAAGATGCAGTAAAGTTTCAATAATATTTATTTCATCAAAACTGCAATCTGTGATAAGTTGCATGGGCTGCAATGATTAGGCTAATGAACAATGCAAGGAAAATAATTCTAAAGACAAGAGTCATTAACACAAAGACATCCACCATCTTGCAATATCATTAGATATAATGAAGTGTGAGATATGTCCTAATACCCTAGTCTGTAGACCTAACCTCTAACCCGGAAGAAAGCTAGGTATGTTAAACCTCAACCTGCCAATACCATGTCCATGAGAAGAGCCCCCCAACCCTCTTTACTTTGGAATGAGGTCTCTAACTCAGACTGTGCAGGAACATGAAGACTGGGTCAGTGTCAAGGCGACGTGCCACAGCGATGGCAGCGATGGCATCTGGTCGGAATCCCTCTGCCTATCTTGATAAAGTGAGGAGTATATATACACTTCTGCCCTGATGTGGGTTAGTTCCCAAACAATAGATAACAAGGTGTGCTTGGGACGGTAATTAGTATAAACAATTCCCTCAAAAGCATGAAGAGGGAAAGTACCTAACGTGGACACCCTCAGTTTGTTTGTATTTGTCACCTGATCTTGACGCCTTAGCACAATGGCACTGACAAAACATGGGCCTAAGTCAAAACAAGGCAGCCATTTTAAAAGAAATAATTAAATAAATGCGCCAAAAGAGAGCAGGCTAAGTAGGGTAAAAGTCACTAGGTGACGGGGGCACGAGTCTGCAAGCCAATGGCTCAGCTAACACCTGTATCCCTATTAAAACAAACTAGGATTCATCACACCCTCCCCTTTTCCGCAACAAGTATGATGCCGTATCCGGACGCCACCGAGGGCGAAAATAAATCCCAACGCTAAAATGCTCTGGACTAAAAGCTAAACGCATAAAAACAAGCTAAAACTTTTTGTGTAAAAACACTAGCTAAAAACGTATCAAGAGATATAGGCCCTCATTATAACCGTGGTCGGAGACCGCCAGGGCTATAGTGGCGATAGTACCACCAACAGGCTGGCGGTAATAGTCACCTTATTTTGACTGCTGCGGTTACGCCGCAGTAACACCGCTGGGACCAGCGGTATACCGCCATGGCAGTCCCGGCGATCGTAATCCACCAGGGCATCGCTGCCCTGGGGATTTTGACTCCCCTTACTGCCAGCCTGTCCATGGCGGTAGACATCGCCATGGAAATGCTGGAGGTAAGGGGACTCGGGGTGCCCCTGGGGGCCCCTGCACTGCCCATGCACCTGGTATGGGCAGTGCAGGGGCCCCCAGGCAAAGCCCCATCACGCATTTCACTGCCCGAATTGCTACTGCACCCGCTGCACATCAACATTGCCACCGGCTCTATTACGAGCCGGCAGCAATGTTGATGTGACTTTTCCATCCGCTGGCCCAGCAGAAAAGTCGAAATGGGGAGCCAGTATTCTGGTGCCCACAGCCTCTGCGGTCTTTAGGAAAGACCGCTGAGGTTGTAATGAGGGCCATAATGTCGACCATGACAAGCAGGGCCGGCCAAAGTAAGAACAATAGAGCTATACTTTGAATTTAAATTGAAGCCAATCATCAAATTATTTGCAATAGTCATGATCTAAAAGAGCTTCCCCGGAGTCATTAAATGGAAAGGACCCCAAGAAAGAGGCCTCATCGTCAGATGTTAAATCAATCACAGGATAGGCAGATGGGTTCATGGAGCAGTAGTGCATAGGAGTCTCTTGTGCAGGTTCACCTGCAGTAGTATCATCCTCCATGGTGTATCGAGCTAACTCGGTGAGCGTGGAAGGCTCATAGGAGGCCTCGCGAATCAGCCTTAGTCTCAAGGGGCACGACTGTGAGTGAACCCTCATTGGGGACATCAGCAGTTCTTGGTCCACACGAGGCACTGGCGTAGCAGCAAGGCACACTGTCGGCAAGTGTTCGAAGAGGCACCATGTGCAGTGAAAGACTGGTTGCATGCACCATAGGAGTGGTCAGAATGTCAATGACCAATAATGCTCCAATTCCATCAGCAAGGAAGCATCAAAGATCTGAACCATGCTTTAACAGCACAGTTGAGCTCGTGGCAGCGGCTCTCTTGCTGTGTTTAGCTGAAAAGACACAACCACTGCGAATCAGAAGAAATAGCAGCAGTATGCCGCCAATCAATGGCAAAATAAGTGGAAAGCCACCAAACACACTTGAAAAGAGTGAACGGATTGCTGATGGGATGACTCCGAAGAGAGTCTGGAAGATAGACACAAATCTAGACTCAACAGCCATAAAGAAATGTGCAATCCCGACTGTGCTCGAGGCATTAAAAATTCTGGAAACCAATTCTCCAAAGTGGTAGGGGAAGTTGGTATTTAATAGGGATTGTATCTCGGCTGATGATCTTGCAATCTGCACAGCATATGTCTCTCTGGCTGATGTCAATGCGACCTGTTTTTGAAACAGTAGTGCCTTTAGTCTGCTCAGCTTGTCATAATTTACATTATTAGTATCAATGTGAGGCCACATGTTTGATGCCGTTATCTCTCATGTGGGGGGGGAATAAAACACTCAATGACCTTAGAGACTGAAATTGCGCAGGCAATTCCTAGTCGCATACCGCAACAACTTTGGTCGCTCAGCACCACATAACTTCCATTCAAAAGTACATGAAATGCCGGTCGAATCAAAGGGACGGGAGTACCCTTCAGAAAACAAGCCAAGTTTGCGACCCCCGCATTGCAAAAGCTGTGAAGGGACACCTGTTTGCAAATCATGGAATGACTAACAGTAGTTTCACATTCGCTTCCGCTCAGAAAGACCTCTGTTTCCCCGTTCAGACATTTGTAATCAAAGGGCAACTCCCACTCTTCTTTAATATACCTATCGCCCAGTCACTCGTACCTGCCCATGGCAAGATGTTTCATGCATTTCGAAAAGCAAAAAGTAGAAATGGGCAGATTAATGATGCCATGTAGGAGCCATACTGTTGAAGGACTCTCTGCAACTGTAAAAGGCAGCTTTTCTAACTTCTCTGCATGGAGGATGGTGAAACTCGCTTCCGTTTTAGCCATTGTCCGCTGTTCCTTGGATAAATTAAAAGCAGTGAACAATTCACTATCATTAATATACTTCCATGGATTTCGGCCATTTTTCAACGTCTGTAACGTCCAACCTAACTGCATAATGGAACGCAGCTGACTTTGCCCATGATATGATCAGGACCTATCTGTCTGAATGATATCTATTGCAGATGACACTATATTTGTCAGTGAATAAATTATGTTGGACAATGTATTCATGCCGTTATCAACAACAGCCAAAGCCTTTTCTAAGTTTTCCTTATCTAGTTGCCTTAAACTCGCAGCAGCTTCTATCTGAGAAAGCTTCCAGATCTCGTTGTACATAGCATATATGAATCTTTTAGAGTGTGGCTTCCTAGGACCTAGCAAAAAGTCCTGCAAGTCTATAGCTTCAGAAAGAGTGTTAAGATGTTCTTTTACTGTGACTAACGTGTTAGACTATGCCCATTGTTGGCACAGCTTACCCACACTCTGGCCCTCATTACAACATTGGCGGTAACTACTGCTTACCGCCACTGCGACAGCCCCCAACATACCGCTGCCGTGGCTACCAGCCATCTATGCGTATCATGACTGCCAATGGTATACCGCGAGAATGCTGGCAGAACACTTCCAACGGTCATGGTGGCGGACGGTGGTAAGGCGGCGCTGCTGACAGCAGCACTGCCATACCAGCAAAACACCGCTGACCATATCATGACCAATGATACGGCCTGGTTGTGTTTTGCTGGCAGATGCTGCTGCTGGCAGCAGCACCGCAGACCGTCTCCAGCCAGAGGACCCCCTGCAAGCAGGTAAGTCGGGTTCTGTGACCAAAGAGGGGGGCGGGGGGTGTTGTGTGTGTATGTGGGGGGGGGTACATGTTTTGGAATGCGTGCATGCGGGTGTGAGTCACGTTGGATGCATGCATGAATGAGTGATTGTGAGTGTTGTGTGTTGTGAATGCATGTGTGTGACAAGGTATTTTGGTGTGTGTTGCGGTGTGTGGGTATATATAAAGCTTCCCTACCCTTTATTTGCCAATCTTGTGTTCCCCCATACACTTTTTAAATCAACTGTGTTCTTCCAGTATTCATAACCTTCAACTGTAAGACGGGAAACAAAGGACTCTGATTAAATCAGCTTTGTATCAGTTAGCAAAATGTTCCTAATTTTCAAAGGAGGCAACTTGAAATAGTATGATGCTGAAGTTTTTGTGTCATGCCCAGTGAAATAAGCAAATTTATCTAAATACTGTTTCAGGCTCCCCATGGGTGGTGTAGAACAGTGTTCCCACTGTGTGAAGTTAAATATTTGTCTGTGCCTAGTAGCGCAGTGCAGGTAGTAATGTCCCCAGTTATTATGACAAAACATTTCCCCATAATTCATTGTATTTCTATCTACATCATCACTTTCACATACTGAATAGTCCTTCATTTCAGATAATATAGAACCAACTGTCTGGACATCTCAATTATCAGATACAACACCAGGTGTAATGACATCTGTCGTAGAAATGTTAAACACATATGGAATTTGAATGACCTCAGTAGGCCCATAGATATTAAATGGAATGTTGTCCCACACAATGCCATCAGGAATTGGCAGAGCTGAAATGTTCACAAGGGACAAGTCTCTTCGGACCTTATGTGAGGAATGATATGGAATCAAGACTTCATCCACAAGCTCAACTGAGGAGCGGTCAGGACGGTAATGACCATTTATGAGTAAAAAGAAAACAGTCACAAACCCAATCTATAGGAACAAGGCAAAAAATGTCAAACAGAGACAAACATAGTTCCCTGGGTGAATAAAATAGTTATTTTGAAGCCATAGGAATAGCTTATGTGTCTTTGATACATTTTCAAATGCTGGAGTAGATGAGTCTGAAGAAAAGTCATGAATGTCAGTGAAATACCCAGAAGCAGTCTCTGCAAACACTGGAGTGTGTGCATTACTGGTCAATTGATCCACATCACGTGGAGGCTCATGGTAGATGGTGTCATCAGTCTGTGTCGTGTTGGTGTAAAAGACAGCCAGATCATGGACAGGTGTTGTTGTTGATGCAGTGACTGGAATCAGCAAGAGCTCATTTTCCGCCCTCCTCATGGTCGAGGAGTTGTATGAAACATCATGGGACATTGTTATGTAGTCCGAAGTAGTGTTGTTAATTCTACTTTGAAGAGGTATGTCCTGTTGGGTAGTGAGAGGGAATCGGGGACTATCCAAGGGACCTCTAGGTCTACTGTGCAGGATCGGCCACATGGTGAACTTTGACGTCACCAATGGGAACAAATCTGTTTGCTTTCGAACCAGGCAGTGGTGGTAAGATGACAGTTCTGGTACCTTGTGTTCCCAAGACTGGAACTGGTGCTCTGTGAGATGAACTGGATTCCTTTTTCACAGTGATCTTCTCACGTACCAGATCCCCGACTTTAGGCATCCAGCCAGTGGAAGTTGTGGTGCATCCCTTATTCCAAAGGTGACAGCACTGGCAGATGATTTATCATCACAAAATTGCTGAAGCTTCTGTAAGACAGTGAGACGTTGATTTAAGTCAAACAGTGTGTCTGCTGCCACCAAACAAGGGCCATCAAGATCTGGGACATACATAGGAATCCCAAAGAGAACCTCATAAGGAGTGCGTTCCCCCAAGGACCCTCTTGGCAGATTGTTTAGTGCTCTGGAACCCACATAGGTGATGAAGCCAACTCCAGCCAGAACCTAATACCCTGTCTGTTAAGGACTGCTTTAGATCATGGTTCCACCTCTCCATTACCAAATTTCCCTCATGATGGTATGGTGAGGAGTAATGGAGTTCAACACCCATCATCCCCATGGTGTCCCTGAATGCCCTGATCCAAATGGAATGCCGCAGCCGCATATGTACCAATAAAGATCAGCAAGTCTTTTATAACAGTTTGAGCGTCAGCCGACCGTTGCCGCCATACCTACAGAAATCTAGAACAAGAATCTACAGTGACTAAGATGTATTTGTATGCACCATTAGGTTGTAGTGGACCGCAGTGGTCCAGGTACACAAATTGTAGTGGCCTGTTGGACACTAAGAGGGAAGTCTGCGGTGGGCATTTGATATTAGAGCCCTTTATTTGCTGCCAAATGTCACAACAAAGGATGTATTGCTTTGTCTACTTGAATAGACCTGGCCACCAGAAACATTTCTGTAAGAGTGTTATTGTGGCCAAAATTCCAGCATATGCAGAAGCTACACCCTCATGCGCTGCTTTTATTAGACCTGGTCTTTTGTCTTCGTTGGGGATTGCTCGATCTCCAACCTCAGGAATTGTTCCGTAAGCAACATTCTGTGCACTGATATGGTAAGAATATTTTGTAGGGTATGCTTTTGGGATGGACTTCCCTTCAGCCAAAGCCTTTACGGCAGTCAGTATTTCATTATCCAATCTCGTCCGAGAATGAGTCACTGCAGCCACAGAAGCCTTAGCTACTGCGGATTTGGCTGCTTCATCAGCGAAAGTGTTACAGATAACGTTTATTCTTACACGTTGGTGGCCCAATGTATGTACTACATGAACACACAGTAGCTTATCCATAAGAACAGCCACCCTCCCCCACAAGGTTTTGTGTTTTATGGTGTTACCTTTGGAATCTCTAAACCTGTTCAGCTTCCAATGATTAAGGTAATCATTGTAGGACTGGACGCAGTAGTATGAATCACAGACAATCAAAGTCAGCAATCCTGGCACTGTGTGTTCTGGCGCTAACAGAAGGGCTTTAGGTTCAGCCGACTGAGCTGTGCAGTCCCCTAGGGTCTGAGTGTAGGTATTATGAGGGAAGAAAACTCCATCCTTCATCACTCCACTCAAGGCTGCACAAGCGGCTGAATATTGATGTTTAGTACCTACAGCTGGTTGTGCTGAACCATCAGTATAAATGACAGTATGGTATCTGTGAAGTGGTAAGATATCCAGAGGAGCAGGGTACTCTTGTTCATATTTGAGATATTCTTGTGTCTGAAGCTTTGGGTCAAAGATGTAATCTACATAATTGGTGGTCAGGTAGGTAGCCCACTGAATCCATTGTGGATGTAGTGCTTTGGCGTTAGGAACGCTTGCTTTAGTTACAGCCACTAAGGCTGTCACTGGGGTAATGACAATAATGCGTTTCCCTTGGGCTAGTGGCCTCTCCTTAATGACAGCCATTTGAACTGCAGTTAGAATTGTTTCTGTAGGTGCAAAGCGTTGTTCTGCATTAGAATATAAATGAGATTTATACGCTATGGGCACTGTGTCTTCCGCGTTAAAGGTGACATAAGTAAACCCAATGGCACCAGCAATTATTCTTATGACCAAATTTGTTTTGTTTACTCGTGTGTGTAAGTGTTTTGCTTCTAGCATGTCATGTTGCAATTCCCTAAGGATGCAAGTGTGTTCAACTGACCAATGTTTGCTAGAAAAATCTGGGTGTTTTAAGTCATAAAGAGGCTTGATACGTTGTGCATAGTCAGGAATGTATGTTCTGCCAACATTGAAAAAGCCAAGTAGCAACTGTAGCTTCTTGAGCGTGTTAGGTGGGTGCAACTGTGCACATTTCTCTGGGAAGTGCGGGGCCAGGCTCTTCCCCTTGTTTGATAGCTCATATCACAGGAACAATACACTGAAAAAGGCTACCTTACTTTTCATAAAGTTAAATTTGTAACCAAGGTCTGCAAATCCTAAAATGATCCGATCGAACCTGACAAGATGAATGGTGAGGTCATCATCTGTGAGATAGATGTCATCCACATAGGATAGCACCTCAGGATCAATATCATGTAGTGTTGATGTTACATGGGCTGAGAATAGTCCTGGACTGTTCTTATAGCCTTGGGGCAAACGCAAAAGCCTTTCTGTGAGCCAAATGATAATGCACTCAGGTCTCTACTTTATTGTGCTACGTTTTGGCAGAAAAACCTGTTGGAAATTTCCAACATTGTTTTGTACTTTTTGTGAACTATATTGTTAATAAATGCTGTGCTATGTGAATTTTGTACAGCGCATGTGTGTGTATGACTGTTTAAGTGTCTGTAATCTAAGACTATTCTGTAGGAATGGTCAGGTTTTGCAACCCGGAATAACGGGTAATTCAGTGCAGAGGCACAGGGCTCAATTACTCGCTGGTACTCTAGCTGAGTGAGGATCTCTCTCACTGGAGCTTTTGCTTCGTGTTTAATAGGATATTTTGGCTGAGGTAGGGGTGTGGACCTGATGGGTATTACATGGCAAGGAGACTCCTTGTCCCAACCTACATGATTGCGGTATAGTGCAGGAGCCTGCACTAAAGCCCAATCAACAGCATAGGATTGTTTTACCACCTCTGGAACACGATCAGAGAAAGAAGATAAAATGACACCTTCCCCATGTGGGAGCTTACGGAGGTGCTCAGGTGGCCAATCTCTTTCTGCCAATAGAATATCACAATTAAGTTCATCCCAGAATATCACTTAAATAGCGTGTAGGAAGGTAGCCTCTTTCTAGCCTTGTTACCCTCACTTTTTGCCTATTTGTGAGTATATGTCAGGGAGTTTTTACTGTCTCACTGGGATCCTGCTAGCCAGGGCCCAGTGCTCATAGTGAAAACCATATGTTATCAGTATGTTCGATATGTGTCACTGGGATCCTGCTAGCCAGTGCTCATAAGTTTGTGGCCTATATGTGTTCCCTGTGTGGTGCCTAACTGTGTCACTGAGGCTCTGCTAACCAGAACCTCAGTGTTTATGCTCTCCCTGCTTTTAAAATTGTCACTACAGGCTAGTGACTAATTTTACCAATTCTGATTGGCACACTGGAACACCCTTATAATTCCCTAGTATATGGTACCTAGGTACCCAGGGTATTGGGGTTCCAGGAGATCCCTATGTGCTGCAGCATTCCTTTTGCCACCCATAGGGAGCTCAGACAATTCTTACACAGGACTGCCACTGCAGCCTGAGTGAAATAACGTCGACGTTATTTCACAGCCATTTTACACTGCACTTAAGTAACTTATATGTCACCTATATGTCTATCATCAAACAACAACAACAGGGAGGGGCATAAGTGGGAGATTCGGAGGAAAAACTCCTGGTCCTGTGTGTATGGCTCCCAATAGTTAACAAATCAAAATAATATACACACAGTTCCAAAACACGAGAGGGTTTCTTTCAGACTAAAGGTTCTGTATTGGATGGAAATCAATTTATTCGAAGCAAAAAGCCCTCACTCACCTCCCGGTAACATGCTTCATCATAGGGCTATGCTCCTCGTCAGGTCGGTGCTGCAATGCCTGACGGGCCCCACAGGGGGGCTCTTTGCCGGAGATCTTTTGATGATAGTGAACAACCGGTCAAAAGTATTCTAAGGATTGGTATAAGGGTAGTTAAAAATGCCTAGAGGTAAAAAATACTATTTATTCTGATACTAATACCTCTGACATGATTAAAAACGACATATGGGGATATAGTAAAATAATGTCTACACTCCCAAATGACAAAAATTAATGTAATCACTAAATCTCACAATGGGAAATAGTGTAGGTAAACACAGGATCCCCTGTGTTAGTCTGTATAGTAGGTCAACATGTTTCTCGCTGTTTAGTCAATAAATGATCTAGTGCGATTCGTCAGGACCTTGACATGTACCTAATCCTTTAAGCAATTAGGGATCCATAATAAGGAAATCAGAAACCCTCCAAATATTAAAGGTAGGGCCTCATCGGGGAAAACCTCAGGCTTGAGAAATCCACTATGGTTTCTGTGGAGGACCGCAAACTCCGGTAAACCTACACGCACTGAGAGACCCCGGATAGTTCGTTTTTAATCATGTCAGAGGTATTCGTATCAGAATAAATAGTATTTTTTACCTCTAGGCATTTTTAACTACCCTTAACCCAATCCTTAGAATACTTTTGACCGGTTGTTTACTATCATCAAAAGATCTCCGGCAAAGAGCCCCCCTGTGGGGCCCGTCAGGCATTTCAGCGCCGGCCTGACGAGGAGCATAGCCCTATGATGAAGCATGTCACCGGCAGGTGAGTGAGGGCTTTTTGCTTTGAATAAATTGATTTCCATCCAATACAGAAACTTTAGTCTGAAAGAAACCCTCTCGTGTTTTGGAACCTATATGTCTAACCCTCACTTAGTGAAGGTTAGGTGCAAAGTTACTTAGTGTGAGGGCACCCTGGCACTAGCCAAGGTGCCCACACATTGTTTAGGGAAAATTCCCCGGACTTTGTGAGTGCAGGGACACCATTACACACGTGCACTACATATAGGTCAATATCTATATGTAGCCTCACCATGGTAACTCCGAGCATGGTCATGTAACATGTCTAGGATCATGGAATTGTCACCCAAATACCATTCTGGTATTTGGGGGGACAATTCCATGCATCCCTGGGGCTCCAGCATAGAGCCAGGTACTGCCAAACTAACTCTCTGGGTTTTTTTCTGCAGCTACCGCTGCTGCCAACCCTCAGACAGGTTTCTGCCCCCCTGGGGCTTGGGCAGCCCAGTCCCAGGAAGGCAGAACAAAGGATTTCCTCTGAGAAAGGGTGTTACACCCTCTCCCTTTGGAAATAGTTGTTAAGGGCCTGAGAGGAGTAGCCTCTCCTACCTCTGGAAATGCTTTGAAGGGCATAGATGGTGCCCTCCTTGCAAAAGCCAGTCTACACCGGTTCAGGGATCCCCCCAGCCCTTCTGGCGTGAAACTGGACAAAGGAAAGGGGAGTGACCACTCCCTTGACCAGCACCTCCCAAGGGGAGGTGCCCAGAGCTCCTCCAGTGTGTCCCAGACCTCTGCCATCTTGAATGCAGAGGTGTGAGGGCACAATAGACACCTCTGAGTGGCCAGTGCCAGCAGGTGACATCAGAGACCCCTACTGATAGGTGCTTACCTTTCTCTGTAGCCATTCCTCCTCTGAGGGCTATTTAGGGTCTCTCCTGTGGGTTTCTCATCAGATAGCGTATGCAAGAGCTCACCAGAGTTCCTCTGTACTTCTCTCTTTGACTTCTGCCAAGGATCGACTGCTGACTGCTCCAGGACGCCTGCAAAACAACAACAAAGTAGCAAGAAGACTACCAGCAACATTGTAGCGCCTCATCCTGCCTGCTTTCTTGACTGTTTCCTGGTGGTGTATGCTCTGAGGGCTGTCTGCCTTCATCCTGTACTGGAAGCCAAGAAGAAATCTTCTGTGGGTCGACGGAATCTTCCCCCTGCTAATGCAGGCACCAAACTTCTGTATCACCAGTCCTCTGGGTCCCCTCTCATCTTGACAAGCGTGGTCCCTGGAACACAGGAGCTGGATGCAAGTGTCCCTGACAGTCCAGTGGTCCTTCTGTCCAAATTTGGTGGAGGTAAGTCCTTGCCTCCCCACGCCAGGCAGTAATCGTGTGTACTGCGTGAACTGCAGCTGCTAGGGCTTCTGTTCACTTTTGCAAGACTTCCTTTGTGCATAGCCTAGCCCAGTTCCCCAGCACTCTGTCCTGCATTGCCCAACTCACTGAGTTGGATTCCGACTTCATGGGACCCTCTTTTGTTGTGCTGAGTTGACCATCATGCTCAGATCTTCTGAATGCCTTTTCAGGTGCTTTTGCAGGTGCTGCCTGCTTCTGCATGGGCTCTCTGTATTGCTGAGCACACCTTCTGTCTCCTCCTCCAAGGGGCGACCTCCTGGTCCTTCCTGGGCCCTGGCAGCCCCCAAAATCCTCAATCGCAACTCTTGCAGCTAGCAAGGCTTGTTTGTGGTCTTTCTGCGTGGAAACAATTCTGCATCCTCCAGCACGCCGTGGGAAATCTTCTGACCAAAGGAGAAATTCCTGGCACCTTCTGTTGTTGCAGAATCTTTGGCTTCTTCCACCCAGAGGCAGCCCTTTAGCACCTTCATCCAGGGTTTAGTGGGCTCCTGCCCCCCCGGACACTTGCGTGACTCTTGGACTTCGTCCCCTTCCTTTGCAGGTTCTCAGGTCCAGGAATCCATCTTAAGTGCTTTGCAGTCAGTTGTTGTCTTTGCAGAATCCCCTATCTCGTCTTTACTGTCTTTCTTGGGTAGCAGGGTAACTTTACTCCTACTTTTCAGGGTCTTGGGGTGGGGTATCTTTGACACCCTTAGTGTTTTCTTACACTCCCAGCAACCCACTACACACTACACTAGGCCTGGGGTCCATTCGTGGTTTGCATTCCACTTTTGAAGTATATGGTTTGTGTTGCCCCTAGGCCTATTTTCTCCTATTTCATTCTGTTGTGTTCTACAGCGGTTGCACTGCTTTTGTAACTGTTTACTTACCTGATTTTGGTTTGTGTGTATATTTTGTGTATATTACTTACCTCCCAAGGGAGTATATCCTCTGAGATACTTTTGGCATATGTCACTAAAATAAAGTACCTTTATTTTTGGTAACTCTGAGTATTGTGTTTCTTATAATATAGCGCTAAGTGATATAAGTGGTATGGTAGGCGCTTTGCATGTCTCCTAGTTCAGCCTAAGCTGCTCTGCTATAGCTACTTCTATCAGCCTAAGCTGTTAGAGCACCTCTAATCTACTAATAAGGGATAACAGGACCTGGCACAAGGTGTAAGTACCACAAGGTACCCACTATAAGCCAGGCCAGCCTCCAACATAGCGCGTTCCATGTCTACCTCAATTTGAATTTTTAAATCATATACCCTATCGGGTGGATGGACGCGCCCGTCCGCTGTTTCAACTGCAATTAAATCACTCATTTCTGTCACATCCAGATGATCTTTCAGACTCTGGTGACATATCGTGACCTCTGCTACGCTTTCTAACAGTGTCACTGCCCATGTCTTGTTCTTCAGCAATGCTCTCAAGTGCACTGGCATTTTTGATTGACAGTGCTGCCACCTTTTTCTTTTTAAACTGTGGCTTTTGTTGTTGGGACTTATCTTCTTTTTTGTCCAATGACTGCGGCAAGTCTGTGTTTTGTTTCATGTACTCAGGATGTCGATCAGGACGGCCCCCTCTCTCACTACGTCTATCCGGTGCGTCCTGAAAGGAACTAGAGGTACGTGAATCAGTATATCTGTCAGGAGTTTTTATACTTTCCTTATTTCTGAGAGTGTATCTCCTTTTGCAGGACTCTGGATGTGGAGAATCTGCTCTTTTAGTTCATCTATCATTAAATTGTTCTTGGTTTTCCCATCGCTACTTGGTATTTTCTTGTTTTTGTTTAGCACCATCCTAAGGGGTGGTACTTTGTAGTTCAAGTTTTTTCAGTTTGGCTTCCAAACTATCCCGTCCTATACTAGTATGGGTATCAGAAATAATTCTTGGTAGCTCTCTCTCTTGATCCAAATGTGGAATCTCTCGGAGACTCTGGCGTATAGCCAGTGCTACTGCTTCCCCTTCAATATTACTCAGTATTATTGAGGAGACCGCATCCAAGTTACGCATTAGTTTCATCCCCAAATCTAGGAATGGTCCAGCCCTGTGTTCATTCTGTATTTGTTTTAACACTACTGGTAAATTAGCAAGTGTTGGGGTACCATGTGTTGTAGTGTATATTGAAGCAAAGGCTGTACCCCATCTGACACAGTCATCCACTGAGGGAACCATCCCGAAAGGCAAGCATATGGTGAGAATTCTATTTTTGTCCTGTGGTCCCGCATGGGGAAAGACAGCTGCCAGCAGATTTGTTTTCTGGGCTATCCAGAACGGTATTTTCTCCTGTTCTGTGGGTAATTTATCCATAATGGTATGTACTGTTTGTGGATTAATCCCATAGGCCCATTGGTATCCAGCAGGTGCTGGTGGTGCGGGACGCGCTGGTGTTGTATTCAATGTTAACATTATGAACTGAACTAATCATCTGTATAGAGTTACTGTTAGAAATGGGGTTTTTGGTTGGCAGTCAGGTTACCCTCTGTCCAAGCAATAACCCTCACTCTAGTCAGGGTAAGTCACACACAATCCAAAATTAGCCTGCGCCCACCCTCTGGTAGCTTGGCACGAGCAGTCAGGCTTACCTTAGAAGGCAATGTGTAAAATATTTGTGCAATAAATCATACAATACCACCATATAGCACCACAAAAATACACCACACAGTGTTTAGAAAAATATATAATATTTATCAGGATATTTGTAGGTCAAAACGAATAAAGTTGCAAAGTGAATTTGTAGAGATATCACTGAAAAGTGATATATAGGGGGTCATTCTGACCTCGGCGGTAAAAGTCGCTTACCGCCGGCCAGAAGGCCGCCATAACACCGCCGCGGCCGCGGTAAACCGCCACGGTCATTCTGACCCGCAACAGGCAAACCGCCAAAAACCCGACATCCTCAAAAATCCGCCACACCAAAGGTCAGCGAAAAAATGGCGCTGACCGAACCTCCACTGTCACGCCAACAGAAATACGCCCATACCATTCCGACCCACAAATCCACGCGGCGGTCTTTCAAACGCGGTATGCCATTGGCGGTACACACCGCCGCGGTCAACATACACACACCCATAGAAAACTCAGCCACATTGGTCAGTTCGAAATACACACACCTGATACACATACTAACACCACTCCCACACAACCAACACAATATAAAACACACACCCACATCACCCACAAGCCCCTACGACCCGAAATCATTGACGAAGGCTAGAGACAGAGCACAGAATAGAGAATCCCACAACACAGAGGCACACAACACCATGACTCACACAGAATCCATGCACCAAACACCACACACCACCACACGCACCACACTAATCACCACAAACGCCACCCCACACCTCAACCACACCACCCCATGGCACCCCAAAGACACCCCAGGTTTAGTGACGCCGAACCCAGGGTCATGGTGGAGGAAATAGTCCGTGTAGAGCCCCAGCTCTTTGGGGCACAGGTGCAGCACACCACAATTGCCAGGAAGATGGAGCTATGGCAAAGGATAGTGGACAGGGTTAACGCGGTGGGACAGCATCCACGCAATCGGGAGTACATCAGGAAGAGATGGAACGACCTACAGGGGAAGGTGCGTTCCATGGTATCAAGGCACAACATTGCGGTGCAGAAGACTGGCGGCGGACCCCCACCTACTCCCCCCGAATTTACCGCGTGGGAGGAGGAAGTCTTGCACATCCTGCATCCTGAGGGCCTCGCAGGAGTAGGCGGAGGAATGGACTCTGGTAAGGCAAATCTTCACTACTGCTTCCCACCCCCACCCCACCTGCATGCCAAATCATACCCACACCCTCACCCCCTACCCCATCACACCAACCCCTAGCAAAAGGCTCACCATCACAACCCACCCATCCCAACACCAAGCCCTGCATGCGACCCCAAAGCATGGATACCCATCACCAAAGCATGCCCACTGCACACACACATCACCCCCACAAGCCACCCTCACAAAAGCCCCCACAAGGAAATGCCTGCACATGGGTACACGGACACCCACCCATCACACGAAATGCCACACACAGAAGCAATAACCATACCTTTTTACCCCTGCAGGACCCGAAAGCCACCACACCGCCACGGAGGGTCCAGAGATGTCCATCCCACCCCCAGAAGAGGCCCCCAGCGATGACAGCAGCTCTGTCTCCCTGGAGCCAGACGACCAGCCCGGCCCATCGGGGACCTCTGGACAGTCGGTTCCCCATAGACAGCCACAGGCTACACCAGACCCAACCCCCTCTGGGAACACTAGCACAGCTCCCACCCAGCGGGCCCATGCCTCTGTCTCCAGGGCATGTAAATCAGCGGTGTGTCCACCACTACAGGGCACCCAGGTTGACCCACCACCCCAACAACAACAGGGACCTGGGGGCAGTGGTAGTGGGCACACCGTCCAGGGGACAGAGGCCCAGGAACACAGGGGAACTGGGAGGGCTGCTGTGCGACAGGGGGGGACAGGCCCGGGGAACCGACTCTCCAAGAGGCCCTCTCCTCCATCATGGGAGCATACCACCGCTCCCAGGAGACGATGGCGACGGTACTGGCCTGGTTCCAGGAGATCCAGGAACTGCTTGAGGAACGGTACATGGGGTTCAGGGAGGAACTGAGGAACATCGGTTCCGCAATGGGGGCCATCGTCCTGGCCCTTACCCAGATCGTCACCACATTGCGGGACCATGTGGCACCCCAAAGGGCCCCTGTCACTAGCCCAGGCCAGGAACAGCCTACCACCTCCGCCGGCGCTAGTGGACAGGAGGCCCCCACACAACGACAGGCCACCAGAACCCCACCTCCTGCAGAATAAGAACCACCCCGCAAGCGGAACCTGAGATCTCACAAGAAGACAGAGTAGGATTGCAAGACCCGCCAGCCTAAGATACCCCCTGATGTCATCCCACTGTCCCACATTGTCACCCTGTCCAACCTTGAACTGCCCCTGCTCCATCCTTCCACAGGCATATGGACAATGCACCTGTGCGACTGAGAACTGGACTCTGCCATGGACATTACTCCACCCCCACCCATCCCCGCTTCCCAATCATTTACCTATATGTAGCACTTAAAATAAATCACTTATTCCAATTAAATAAACAGGAGTCTGCTTGTATTCTTAACAAATGTATTACACATAATGGTTCAATAATGTCCAGTTACTTTGTGATGACAACATACCAATTTCAATAAGCTTTAGTCCATGGGCAAACAAAGCTGAAGTCAGGCAGTGGGTCATACAGCTCTGAAAAGGGAAGTTAAAGTCACAAATCAGTTAACAGGAACTGGGGGAAAACACAGACAGTGGAGACGCATGACGCCTCAAGTAAATGTAAATTGGGGTGGCTGTTTCTTACCTGTGTGCTACTGAAAGTATTGTTGTATGACTGTATCCCTGTTGTCCGTGTCGTCCCCGTCGTCTTCCTCCTCTTCACTCTCCACAGGCTCCACAGCTTCAACAACACCACCATCTGGACCATCCTCCTGCAGAAAAGGCACCTGGCGTCGCAATGCAAGATTGTGAAGCATACAGCAGGCCACGATGATCTGGCACACCTTCTTTGGTGAGTACATGAGGGATCCCCCTGTCATATGCAGGCACCTAAACCTGGCCTTCAGGACCCCGAAGGTCCTTTCTATGATCCTCCTAGATCGCCCATGGGCCTCATATTACCGTTCCTCTGCCCTGGTCCGGGGATTCCTCACTGGGGTCAGTAGCCACAACAGGTTGGGGTAACCAGAGTCACCAATTAGCCACACACGGTGTCTCTGTAGCTGTTCCATCCCATAAGGGATGCTGCTATTTCGCATGACATACGCGTCATGCACTGACCCAGGGAACTTGGCATTTACATGGGAGATGTACTGGTCTGCCAAACAGACCACCTGGACATTCATCGAATGATAACTTTTTCTGTTTCGGTACACCTGCTCACTTTCTTTGGGGGGAACCAAAGCCACATGGGTCCCATCAATGGCACCAACGATGTTGGGGATATGTCCAAGGGCATAGAAATCACCCTTCACTGTAGCCAATTCGCCCACCTCAGGGAAAATAATGTAGCTCTGCATGTATTTCATGAGGGCAGACAACACTCTGGACAAAACCTTAGAAAACATAGGCTGAGACATCCCAGATGATATGGCCACTGTTGTCTGGAAAGACCCACTTGCCAAAAAATGGAGTACTGACAGAACCTGCACCAGAGGGGGAATCCCTGTGGGTTGGCGAATGGGGGACATCAGGTCTGGCTCCAGCTGGGCACATAGTTCATGTATAGTTGCTCTGTCAAGCCGGTATGTAAGTATGATATGTCGTTCTTCCATTGTCGACAGGTCCACCAGCGGTCGGTACACGGGAGAATTCATCCTTCTCCTCGCAAGTCCCAGCGTCCGGTGCCTAGGAAGGACAACATGGAGCACAGAGTCAAGCAACCCACAGGTTAGTTCACACAGCTTGCACAGTACACGAATCGCTATGCATGGAACGGCTTGTATGAGTGGCAATGCAAGGCCTAGGCCTGTGTGATGAAGTATAAATCATGCCATGTGGGCCCTTGAAATGGCGGCTGCCTGACCTGTGAAGTGTGACAGTGGGATGTGAGGTCACTGCGCTGGCGTGGCACACCGTGGCGGTAGGCGGTCGAAGACCGCGGCGCAAAGCAGCATTGGTTAACATTGAACCCTATGGGTCTCAGGAGCCAATGACAATGTGCGCCGGCGGTCGTGGTACGCACCGCCGCGGTACGCACCGCCGCAGGCGTGGCCGCCATTTTCTATCTGATTAATCACTCGAGACCTGATCATCCACAGGAGAGGACCTATACTGCAAGTGCTGCTGTGACCTCGGTCTGGGAGATACAATGGCTGCTGCGACTGGGGAAAGGGCCCCTGCCTTCACCGCCGAAGAATTGGAGAAACTTGTTGATGGGGTCCTCCCCCAGTATGCGCTACTCTACGGTCCTCCAGACCAACAGGTTAGTACACAGGGTGCACGTTGAATGGGCTATGCCTGTGTTGAGTGGGGTGTATGTAAGATGGTGGGGAGGGGAGCGAATGAGGAGTGCAACGCACGAAAGATGAGAGCATGTGCCACATGGCAAGGTTGGGGAGGGGGGGGCCACTCACATTGACCAGGCAGAAAACTGATGCGATTTCCTTTACCACCCTGTACATGTCACATAGGTCAGCGCCCATCAGAAGATCGACATTTGGTGTGCCATCGCCAAGTACGTCAGGGCCCTGGGGGTCCACAACAGACGGGGCACCCACTGCCGAAAGAGGTGGGAGGACATCCGCAGCGGGACCAGAAAGACCGCCGAGTCTCTGCTGGGGATGGCCTCCCAACATAGGAGGGGTGCCAGCCGGCAATTGACCCCCCTGATGTCCCGGATCCTGGCGGTGGCCTACCCCGATTTGGATGGGGTGAGTATCAGCACATTCTGCTATCTTTGCGCGCAGTGAAGGTGTCTGGGTGGGGGAGGAGGGCAGTGGCTATCTCCAGGCCAGGGCGCATTCTGTAGGCTAGGCCCCTCCATTAGACACGGCCCTGTGCCCCCGCCCCCCACCTCTGTAGGGTGCCAAGTACAGCTAGCCATGGTCCGGCCCCACCCATTTGTGCATTTGTCGTCCATAGACACGTAGGCCTAGTCACAATAACTGAGTAGTGTACCCCCATTGCGTGGCCTAGTTCAGGGGGATTCTGTGTCTGTCCTCTCCGCCAACGGTGTTGCCAATTCATGCACTCAACCTGTCTTCATTTCTCCCCCCCCCCATTTTCTTTGTCTTCCTGTTCATGTGTGCATTAGCATCATCAGGTGGAGGAGAAGTGGCATCGGCGCACGAGGGAGCTGCATCTCACATGGCCCCGGAGGGCCATACAACAGACTCCGAGTACACCAGTGAGACGGAGGGCGAGTGGAGCTCCACAACGGGGACCCGTGGAGACGTCAGCGACACCGACATGTCCTCGGAAGGGAGCTCCCTAGCGGTGGCGGCAACATCCGTTCCCACCGCCACAACAGGTACAGCCGCCACCCAGCGCACCAGCCCCGCCCTCCCAGCAGCCCCTCAGCCTTCGCTCCGTGCCCGCTCGCCCAGGAAGGCGGGCATCTCCTTCGCCCCAGGCACCTCAGGCCCTGCCCCAGTTACCCCTGCTGCCCTCAGTGAGGAGGTCATTGACCTCCTCAGGACACTCATTGTTGGGCAGTCTACCCTTTTGAATGCCATCCAGGGTGTAGAAAGGGAGGTGCATCGGAGCAATGCATACCTGGAGGGCATTCATTCGGGTCAGGCTGCCCATCAGCGATCGTTCAACGCTCTGGCCTCAGCACTGACGGCAGCCATTGTCCCTGTCTCCAGCCTCCCTCTTCTGACTCCCTCCACCCAGTCCCAGTCTCCTGTTCCTCTGCCTATCCCATCCACACCATCAGACCAGCCTGCACACACCTCTACACCCAAGGGCAGCTCATTCAGACATAAGCACCACATATCCCACAAGCATTCACCCAAGCAACATCCAGATGCAGACATGCCAACAGTCACTACCACCTCTGTGTCCCCCACCTCCTCATCTCCCTCCTCCCTCCCTGTGACGTCTCCACTCACACCTGCATGCACACCACCATCAGCCAGTACTTCCATCACCAGCACACCCTCCATTACAGTCCGCACACGTGCAGTCACCACCCCCGCTGCCATCCCCTGTGTCCTCTCCCACTGTGTCTGTCACCCCCTCTTCCAAAGCACACAAACGCAGGCATCCACCCACCCAACAGCCATCCACCTCACGACAGCCTCTGTCACAAGCACCTGCACCCAAAGACAACACACTTGACTCTCCTACAACCACATCCTCTTCCTCCACTCCCATACCCACTACAGCTACCCGTCCCTGTCCTTCCCAAGTCGTTTTCCTTTCCAACCTTGAGCTCATTCCAATCCCTGACCCACCCCCTCCATCTGGTAAGAGTAAAAAAAGCACCTCAGCCACCACCAGCCCTGCATCTACTGTGACCACAGTGCAGGGCTATTGGAGTCCACTAGATCCTAGGTCAGGAACATCGGCCAGCAGCAAGGGGACAGCCAGCCCCCCCCTTGGGAAGAGGACAAAAAAGAAGAAGGCCCGGCGCGACAAACCTGAGACGGCTGCCACCAAGGACAGTAGCATTGCCCCGTCACCTGCCACATCATCCAAGGGAGGCAAGGGCCACAGAGCTCCAGCGAAGGAGGGCAAGGGCAGCAGGGCGGAGAAGTCAGGCAGCAGGCGAACTGCCCAGGAGGGCCCCACCAGCCCCATTCCGGGTGTGACGGACGACACCCACGGGCCCAGGACTCCATCACAGGAGGGCGCCGCGACCGCAAGTTCGGATGGTGAATGAGCGGGAAGTCTTGGCCAGGTCTGGCTCCCTAGACACACAGGACAAGCACCGCTGAACAGGGCCCCGCCGGGAGGAGCACCGCTGAACAGGGCCCCGCCGGGAGGAGCACCGCTGAACAGGGCCCCGCCGGGACAAGAACCGCTGAACGGGCGCCGCCGGGAGGAGCACCGCTGAACAGGGCCCCGCCGGGAGGAGCACCGCTGAACAGGGCCACGCCGGGACAAGAACCGCTGAACAGGGCCCCGCCGGGTGGAGCACCGCTGAACAGGGCCCCGGCGGGACAAGAACCGCACCGCTGGGCCCTTCCTGTCAAGCACCGCACCGCTGGGCCCTTCCTGTCAAGCACCGCTCCGCTGGGCCCTTCATCTCAAGCACCGCACCGCTGGGCCCCGCCGTCTCAAGCACCGCTCCGCTGGGCCCTTCATCTCTAGCACTGCTCCGCTGGGCCCCGCCGTCTCAAGCACCGCTCCGCTGGGCCCTTCATCTCAAGCACCGCTCCGCTGGGCCCTTCCTGTCAAGCACCGCTCCGCTGGGCCCTTCATCTCAAGCACCGCTCCGCTGGGCCCCGCCGTCTCAAGCACCGCTCCGCTGGGCCCTTCATCTCAAGCACCACTCCGCTGGGCTCTTCCTGTCAAGCACCGCTCCGCTGGGCCCTTCATCTCAAGCACCGCTCCGCTGGGCCCTTCCTGTCAAGCACCGCTCTGCTGGGCCCTTCATCTCAAGCACCGCTCCGCTGGGCCCTTCATCTCAAGCACCGCTCCGCTGGGCCCTTCATCTCAAGCACTGCTCCGCTGGGTCCTTCCTGTCAAGCACCGCTCCGCTGGGCCCTTCATCTCAAGCACCGCTCCGCTGGGGCCTTCATCTCAAGCACCGCTCCGCTGGGCCCTTCATCTCAAGCACTGCTCCGCTGGGCCGTTCCTGTCAAGCACCGCTCCGCTGGGCCCTTCATCTCAAGCACCGCTCCGCTGGGCCCTTCATCTCAAGCACCGCTCCGCTGGGCCCCGCCGTCTCAAGCACTGCTCCGCTGGGCCCTTCATCTCTAGCACCGCTCCGCTGGGCCCTTCCTGTCAAGCACCGCTCCGCTGGGCCCTTCATCTCAAGCACCGCTGGCCCATTGACAGTGCCGGTTCTGTGTCGAGCAGGGCTTCAGGAAGCACTTTGGGCACCATGCCTCCTCCAATAACAGTGGAGTCGGTAATCCATCTGATGGACTGTGGCTTTGCACTCCCCAGGATGGTCCAGTGGGCAAGCCTCCCACTGTAGGGACTTGAGAGACTGTGGCTTTGCACTCCCCAGGATGGTCCAGTGGGCAAGCCTCCCACTGTAGGGACTTGAGAGACTGTGGCTTTGCACTCCCCACGATGGTACAGTGGGCAAGCCTCCCACTGTAGGGACTTGTGAGACTGTGGCTTTGCACTCCCCAGGATTGTCCAGTGGGCAAGCCTCCCACTTTAGGGACTTGTGAGATTGTGGCTTTGCACTCCCCAGGATGGGACAGTGGGCATGGAGGCCCCTCGTGGATCTGGCGTCGTGGACTCATGTGGCTGAGGTGCCCCCCGTTCCCTTCCCCCTGAGGTGCCTGTAGTTTTATCATCTGATGCCCCTGCAGTGTTCTCTCTAATGGTATCTGGTCTCCTGTGTGGGCTTTGCCCATGTGTTTGTGCACATTGGCCCACGGACTATGGAACTTTGACGGAATGTGCAGGACTTTTTGCCTATGTATATATTGTTGACTATGTTCATTCCTTATTTTTGTATCTTTTATATGGCATATTTGACATTCCTTCAATGGAGATATTTATACATATATTTTAAAGATCGTTTAAATTGTGTCTTTGCATTATTCCGGGGGGTTTGTGTGGTGTCACTCTGACTTGTTGCTCGGCATTGGGGTGTAGGTATTTGTGGTGGGGGGGTGGGTGTATGGCGCATGTGTGTGCCCGTAAGCTTTCCTCCTCCCCCCTCGCCTGTGTCGTAGGTGCAGTACTCATCGTTGTCGTCTGCGCCGGCGTTCGTACTCCTGGTAGATGAGCAGGTAGACAATAGCTGGTAGGATGTGTAATTCGGGCTCCATGCTGTCCTCCTTCCTCGTGGAGTGTGTAGAGGTGAGCGTTGTCCCGTTCGTAGTCTGTTTCTGCCGTGTTTTTATCGGCGGGGCTCCCGCCCCGGAAAAGGTGGCGGATTGGTGAGTTGTGATAGGGTGGGCGGTACATTGTCTGCCGCCTGCCTGTTGGCGGTGACCGCCGCGCTGTTTGTCGGTCCCGCTGTGGCGGTCGGAGTGTTAAAGTGGCGGCCTGTGTTGGCGGTTCCCGCCAGGGTTAGAATTCCATTTTTTTGACCGCCAGACTGTTTGCGGGTTGGCCACCGCTTTATCACCGACCGCCAGGGTCAGAATGACCCCCATAGTGTCTTAAGTCTTTAAAAAGCAAACAAAGTCTCTTTCAAGCACAAAGTACCTGGTTTGGAGTGGAAAATCTCCTCAGAGGGCCACAGAAGAAGAGATACGTGGAAAAATGGTGTGTGCGTCGATTTCTCCCCAGCACACACGGACTTGCGTCGTTATTTTTCACGCAGGGAAGTCGTGCGTCGTTTTCCGGCGCGCGGACTGTCTCTTTCTGTGGATCGCGGGGATTACCAGATGTCCCGGGTCTGTGCGTGGATTCTCCTGCTTGTTTTCCGGCTGCGCGTCGTTCTGTGGGGCTGTGCGTCGAAGTTTCGCTCTCACAGCAGGCGTCGCGTCAATTTCTCCTCTGGAGGTCGTGCGCGTTGTCCTTGCGAGGCCGTGCGTCGAATTTCCGGTCGTCCCGAAGGCGTCGCATTGATCAGCGTTGGTGTGCGGTGTTTTTCTCGCCTCGGAACAAGCTGTGCATCAAAAATTTCAGCGCACGGAGCGTCCAAGTGAAAAAGAGAAGTCTTTTTGATCCTGAGACTTCAGGGAACAGGAGGCAAGCTCTATCCAAGCCCTTGGAGAGCACTTTCACAGCCAGGCAAGAGTTCAGCAAGGCAGCAGGCCAACAGCAAGGCAGCAGTCCTTTGTAGAAAGCAGACAGGTGAGTCCTTTGAGCAGCCATGCAGTTCTTCTTGTCAGGATGTAGTTTCTGGTTCAGGTTTCTTCTCCAGCAAGTGTCTGATGAGGTAGGGCAGAGGCGCTGTTTTATACCCAAATGTGCCTTTGACGTGGGGGAGACTTCAAAGAGTGGCAAAGAAGTGCACCAGGTCCCCTTTCAGTTCAATCCTGTCTGCCAGGGTCACAGTAGGGGGTGTGGCAGTCCTTTGTGTGAGAGCAGGCCCTCCACCCTCCCAGCCCAGGAAGACCCATTCAAAATGCAGATGTATGCAAGTGAGGCTGAGTACCCTGTGTTTGGGGTGTGTCTGAGTGAATGCACAAGGAGATGTCAACCAAGCCCAGCCAGACGTGGATTGTAAGGCACTGAAAGATTTAAGTGCAAAGAAATGCTCACTTTCTAAAAGTGGCATTTCTAGAATAGTAATATTAAATCCGACTTCACCAGTCAGCAGGATTTTGTATTACCATTCTGGCCATACTGAATATGACCTTCCTGCTCCTTTCAGATCAGCAGCTGCCACTTCAACAATGTATGAGGGCAGCCCCATTGTTAGCCTATAAAGGGAGCAGGCCTCACAGTAGTGTAAAAACAAATTTAGGAGTTTTACACTACCAGGACATATAACTACACAGGTACATGTCCAGCCTTTTACCTACACAGCACCCTGCTCTAGGGGTTACCTAGGGCACACATTAGGGGGGACTTATATGTAGAAAAAGGGGAGTTCTAGGCTTGGCAAGTACTTTTAAATGCCAAGTTGAAGTGGCAGTGAAACTGCACACACAGGCCTTGCAATGGCAAGCCTGAGAAAAGGTTAAGGGGGCTACTTAAGTGGGTGGCACAATCAGTGCTGCAGGTCCACTAGTAGCATTTAATCTACAGGCCCTAGGCACATATAGTGCACATTACTAGGGACTTATCAGTAAATTAAATAGCCCAATCAGGTATGATCCAAAGTTACCATGTTTAAAAAGGGAGAGAGCATATGCACTTTAGCACTGGTTAGCAGTAGTAAAGTGTGCAGAGTCTAAAAGCCAGCCAAACAGGGTCCAAAAAGTGGAGGGAGGCAGGCAAAAAGTTAGGGGTGACCACCCTAAGGCATGTCAGGTCTAACAGTTACTAATTCAAGATATAATTTGCGCAGGTCTGCTGCCTGCATGTTTTGTATACCTGGGTGAGGTGTGTATGTGGCAAACATAGGCCACGTTGGTCCATCATTACCTAAAGGACCTAATCTCACACATTGTATTACATGTGGTAGGGCGCCTTAGAACCAGTTCTGATGCTCTTGGTAAGTGAGCGGTATTCCATGATACTGGTATGCTTGGTATCGTGGTGGTATGTTTGCAATTTTATATGTGTGGAATGTGACTGACCTGCGGTCTTCCTCAGGAAAGGCGACCCAGGAGTAGAATGTTTCTGTTTGGTAAGCTTTATTAGCTTCTACTATGAATGTAACATCCCCGCCCTCTTCTGTTAAGTCATGCGCTATAAGATGTAATATTAATGCTTGTCTAGCATTCTCAGGAATGTCTATGGCATTAGCCATATTGTAAAATGGGTGAAGAGATGGAACACCAAGGGGGGAGTAAAGTCCTTTTATGAGTTTGAGCTCGAACCACCTACAGCCTAAAAAGGTAATCCCTGTTCATCTGAAGAGGATCTTCCCCAAGACCACGGACGTCCCTGTTTAATGGTACTTTTGGTACCTGTGGCATGTGAGAACGTGATATTCGGGGTATCTGTAAATTAGTGCCTAAACACCATTGTTGGTGGTGCCATGTCGCAG
Source organism: Pleurodeles waltl (assembly GCF_031143425.1). Classification (NCBI taxonomy): domain Eukaryota; kingdom Metazoa; phylum Chordata; class Amphibia; order Caudata; family Salamandridae; genus Pleurodeles; species Pleurodeles waltl. The sequence goes on from NC_090442.1 coordinate 819,034,398, forward strand.
TTGGACTCTTGCTCTAGGCAAGACTGCTGGTTTAAGGATGACAGTACTTATGTTTGTAGGCAACTATGCCAATCCTACAACAGAACGCAACTGTTGTCCCAACCCTTCCGGCTTACAAGCAGCACCTCACCAGAACCCCAAAAGGTTAAAGGTGATTTGTGGCAGCTTTTACGCATGGACTCAAATGCATGACATCTCAGGGAGTGTTGTGGTTAAACAGAGATTAGCCCTTTCTCACATTAATAACATGTCTCAATCATACACAGACAATGAAGAAGATGCAGTAAAATTTCAATAATATTTATTTCATCAAAACTGCAATCTGTGATAAATTGCATGGGCTGCAATGATTAGGATAATGAACAATGCAAGGAAAATAATTCGAAAGACAAGAGTCATTAACACAAAGACGTCCACCATCTTGCAATATCATTTGATATAATGAAGTGTGAGATATGTCCTAATACCCTAGTCTGTAGACCTAACCTCTAACCCAGAAGAGAGCTAGGTATGTTAAACCTCAATCTGCCAATTCAATGTCCATGAGAAGAGCCCCCCAACCCTTGTTACCTTGGAATGAGGTATCTAACTCAGACTCAGCAGGAACACGAAGAATGGGTCAGTGTCAAGGCGACGTGCCGCAATGATAGCAGCGATGGCATCTGGTCGGAATCCCTCTGCCTATCTTGATAAACTGAGGAGTATATATACAGATCTGCCTGGACCCCTGACATGGGTTAGTTCCTAAACAATAGATAATAAGGCGTGCTTGGGACATTAATTAGTATAAACAATTCCCTCAAAAGCGTGAAGAGGAAAAGTAACTAACGGGGACACCCTCAGTTTGTTTGTATTTGTCGCCTGATCTTGACACCTTAACGTGGTTGCGCTGATAAGGAGAAACAAAGCATGGGCCTAAGTCAAAACAAGGAAGCCACCTTCAAAGAAATAATTAAATAAATGCGCTAAAACAGAGCAGGCTAAGTAGGGTAAAAGTCACTAGGTGACGGGGGCATGAATCTGCAAGCCAAACTCTAAGCTAACTCGTGTATCCCTATCAAAACAAACTAGGATTCACCACAATGCAGGCTCATGCCACTTCAGGGTGGGTTTCTGTGGTATGTATCTGTACCATAGAACACTCCTTTGAATATATGTTTCTAAACTACGGAGATGACTTCCAACATACAAAGGTGTGCATTGTACAATTTCTGCTGTGTAACCAAGCTACTGAGTCAAATCATGTCCTCCCATGAATCTACATACTATCTGCACTGTGGGTCAGCCATTTGTAAAGTAAGCCTGTACAGGACAAATATGACTTCTGTGAAGGTGACAACAGAGCTGTGGGAGTAAGAGATCTGTCATGAGTTAAAGGCACACATTGACAACAATGCAAAATGCATAGATGGACTAGTTCTGGGATTTACCTCAGTACCCATTCCTAATCTGGTCAATGGACTGAGGCATTCAGGGCAAGTTTAGCCACTAAAACCTCATATTGGCCACATGGCAGGATCTGCAGTTCTACAAGGAGTGGGCAAAGGGTCACAGTTGCATAACCTCAGTGACTCTCCCATAGCCTGTACTATGTCCCATACTGGGAAATACATTTGACAGGGCCAAGTATCTGGATGCTGAACATACAGAACCTACATGACACTCACATTTCTCATCACTTCAATGCATGACAGTACATCATGTGACCATCAGCAATGTGGCTTGGGGCTTTTGTGGCAACATGAAAGGTACAGTGAGTCATGAGATGTAAGGCCAGATGTGGGGTGAAAGATCTGTGGCAAAATTCCCATTGCTTACAATAGCCTCAAATGACTCAGACAAAATGCTTACACAACTCATGCTGTCATGCACATACATGTTGTCTAACATATACTATCATCATAAACAAAGAAATGTTTTTGGATGGCAGTCAAGTCCTTTTGCCTAGTTATGTGTCTCCAACACAAAGAGGATCTAGGACCCCAAAAAAATCACACAACACAATGGCCCTCATTATGAGTGTTGCAGTCTTCAGACCGCCACACTCACGGTGGCGGTCAGGACCGCTGCTCTTGCGGCTGTCCAAGCGCCACATTAAAACCCTGGCGGTCAGACTTCCAGGGAACCCCCATCACCGCTAGGATTCATGATATCGGTGGCCTGGCGGTGGCGGAGATGGTAATCCTTCAGGGCAGCGCTGCCCTGCTGATTGCGACCTTGTTCCTTGCCAGCCTTTTCATGGCAGTAACACTGCCATGAAAAGGCTGGTGAGTACAGTTGCACGGGGCCACAGGGGGCTCCTGAACTGCCCATGCACTTGGCATGGACAGTGCTGGGGATGCCCTTCAAAGCACCGTCATAGTGTTCACTGTCCGCTTCGCAGACTGAACATTGCGAGGGTGCTGATGCACCCTGAGGGCCACAGCATTGATGTAGCCTGTTTCCTGCTAGGCAGGCGGGCAAAAACTGAGGTTTCTGCCAGCTGACCTAGTGGGAAACTCTTATTGACTCTGACAGGGCCGTTGCCACGAAGGTGGCAGCCACCCTGTCATGAGTTTGGCGGGTGGGCTTTCCCGTCCACCAAACTCTTAATTAGGCCCAATGTGACTGAACTTAACATACAGTGCTGGCCACCAATACCTGCACCATGCACAGCCCATTGATAACACACAGACTGCAACAACAGGCACACAAAAAGTTTAACCGGCACACAGGGACACATTGTAGCCTGTGATGAGGGAAAGGGTGGTGTTGAACAGAGTCAATTGTGCCAATGAGGTACTTACCTGCTCCTCCTGTGAGCCAAAGAGCTGTTCATAGAGGGAAAGGACCTCACTCCCAAGCCTCTCCAGCTCGTCTGGAGAGAAGGCAGTGTCCCTTCCACCTGCTGGATGTGGCATGATTGCTCCCAGATGTGGCACACAGTAGCTGAAGTGGTGGAGGTGTTGCTGGCAGCACTGTCAGGAGTCAAGTAATTGATTTAGCACAACAAGGCATGCACATATGCTACTGGTAGACCTGGCACCCTCAGGGTGGTCATCCCCCAACTTTTTCCCTGGTTCCCTCCACTTTTCTGACAGTTTTTGCTGGTTTTAGGACTCTGCGCACTTTACCACTGATAACCAGTGCTAAAGCGCTTATGCTTTCTCCCTTAAATATGGTAACATTGATTCATACCAAATTGGTATATTTCATTTCCTTGTAAGTCCCTAGTAAGGTGCACTACATGTGCCCCTGGCCTGTAAATTAAATGCTACTAGTGGGCCTGCAGCACTGGTTGTGCCACCCACATAAGTAGCCCCTTAACCATGTCTCAGGCCTGCCATTGCAAGGCCTGTAGGTGCAGTTTATTGCCAGGTCGACCTGGCATTTAAAAGTACTTGTTAAGCCTTAAATTCCCCTTTTTCTACACATAAGTCACCCTAAGGTAGGCCCTAGATAACCCATAGGGCAGGGTGCTATGTAGGTGAAAGGCAGGGCATGTACTTATGTGTTTTATATGTCCTGGCAGTGAAAACCCCCTAGATTTGTTGCCCACTATTGTGAGGCCTGCTCCTTTCATAGATTAGCCTTGGGACTGCCCTTATATACTTTTTGATGGGTAGATTCTGATCAGAAAGGGGTAACCAGGTCATACGCAGTATGGGCAGAATGGTAATAGAAAATCCTGCTTAATGGTGAGGTTGGATTATATATTACTATTTTAGAAATTACACTATTAGAAAGTGAGCATTTCTCTGCACTTCAAAACCATCAGCGCCTTACAGCCTGTCTCCAATCAACATCTGGGCTGGGCTGGTTGACAGCTCACTTGTGCATTTCACCCAGACCAGAACAAACACAGGACACCCAGTCACACCTGCACTCATCTGCATACTGAATGGGTTTTCCTGGGTTGAAAGGGTGGAGGGCCTAACACTTACATTTCAAAGGCTAGTGGCCTGCCCTCACACAACGGACTGCCAAACCCCCTACTGGGACCCTGGCAGACAGGCCTGTACTGAAAGGGTAACATGTGCACTTCAAAACCACTCTTTGCAGTCTCCCCCACTTCAAAGGCTTTTTTGGGGTATATAAACTGGGTCTCTGACCCTACAAGATCACACACTTGTGGAGTTGAACCTGCAACCTGTCAAGAGGAACTGCTTGGCTGCCCAAAGGACTCATCTGGACTGCTTTGCTGAGACATTTCGAGGGTCACATTTCGAGGGGCAATTGTGTAGCAAATAGTTGGGTGTCACCCGAATCCATGTTGTGGGCATGTGTTGACAACCATGGGGCTCATATTTGACCTTTGTGTAGTTGCTAGCTGTTATTTGGACTGGGTGTCATGTCTATCCTGTCAGAAATGATTTGCCATATGATATTGTTGGCATGCATGATGTATGTTACTGTTGACACACTGACTAATGTTACAAATCATATCTTGTCACATATAGGTACCCTGGGAGAGGGAGGATGCGACAACCTCCTGTCTACCATCCATTGCCAAACCTTCAGACTATGGAGGAATGCCACGTCATCCAGTCATACCATCTGAATAGGCATACAATAGTTGACTTACGCCATCTGTTGGAGCCAGATCTGATGCCAGCTAACAGCAATCTAACCTGCATACCACCCATTGCATATGTCATGTCAGTTTTGCACTTCCTGGCCACAGGGTCTTTCCAATATACAGAGGATCTATCTGTTGGTAAGTCCCAATCTATTTTGAGTCTGTTGTTGAAGGATTTCCTCTCAGCAATGTTGAAACACACTGACAGCTATATCAAGTTCCCCCGACATGAGGATTTAGCTAACGTGAAGGCTAACTTCTATGGTTTTGCCTGCCTCCCATTTGTGGTGAGGGCCATTAATGGCAAACATGTTGGCTTGGTGCCACTGCAGGTCACTGAACAAGTCTATCACAACAGATAGAACGTCCACTCCATCAACATGCAAGTTGTCTATTTGGCAGACCTTTACATTTCAAATGTGTGTGCCCGTTGTCCAGGATCAGCACATGATTCCTTCCTAGTCCAGAACAGCACCATACCCCAGCTGATGTCACAACTGCAACCAGGGAGGGCCTGACTGGTTGGTAAGTCACATCTATCCTGATTGTGTGTGAGCAATGTCAGGTACTACAATCAAGACGTGAGTGACTCATTGTTGCATTAATATCTCATTCCTAAACAAGAAACTCATCATATCCAAGCCGACCTTGGTTATTGATGCCGCTGAGGAATCCAACTATGCTAGGGGAAGTCCACTTCAATGAGGCCCATGGAAGAACATGGTGGGCAGTGCAGTGGGCTTTTAGACTCCTGAAGGACAGATTTTGTATCTGGAAAGGACTGGTGGGGCCCTCCTCTACTAAACTGGGAAAGTGTGTCAGATCACTGTGGCCTGCTGCATGCTCCCCAGCATCGCCCTGCAGAGGAATAGCCCATTCATCACAGAGGAGGGAGATCCTGCAGTGCCACTGGATGAGGATCCTGAAATGACAACTGAGCATGACAGTGGTTAAGAGGAAGGAGCTAACTTGTGAGAAGATCTTATCAACAGCTACTTCTCATGAGTGTAAGTATGTCATGTGATGTTATGACTGTGACTGTACAATGAACTGTAGCTGTGAGAATGTGTGGAGTTGAATGTTTTGGAAACAGATAGGGAGATGATATGTGGCAATAATCAGCCAAAGGTTGATTGATAAAATATCTTTTGACACAGACCTACCTTGATGATGTTGGTTTGCTTGTGTCAGTCTCCTTGCAATGTACTTTGTTTTCTAGATGCTTGCTATGTGATTTGTGCCATATGTCTGATTTCAAGCCTATACTCATTGTTTTGCTTGTTGTATAGGTACCTTCACCATAACATCTTCATGTGGGTATTGTAGGTCACAGAGTTTAGATATATGAGACCTGGACCAAGACAGCTTGCACAGTATTTGGATGGAAAGTCAGAAGAGCCAATTGTACTTGTTTTTGTGCTGTGGTGGGCCTGATGTATGATGTGTGTTATCATGTGGTCATAAAATATGTAATCCTAGCTTACGACCAAGTCATTTTCCCTTCACATTGGCTAAACACTCTTTATTGAATTTCCTGTATATAGCTATAGATGTGTTTTATCATTGTAGACCACAGTGCCTGAGCCACAACACTAACATATGTTTGTATCAAACCTCCAAATGCATGAACATTGGATTATGAAAGCCCTGTGATCAGGGACTGTTGTACTGCCATCTGTCTGTGTCTTGGATTATATGATGTTGAATTACTTTGGTGTAGTATGTGACAAGGCTCAAGCTGATGACTTCAACTACTTTAGTGCTTGCCTATTCTACAGAACAATGTCTGACAAACCCCTTCCTTCTGTGTTCCTGAGGTCTGTACCTGTAAATATGTTCATATACTCAGTAAAGTGAATCATTTATGATTTACATTTGTTCCGACATATTGACGGCCTATGTGCTGAACACTGTAATAAAATGTTTACTTTGACCAGACGCTTGTTTTATGTGTTGGGTGGGATGGTTGTAATCCTGAGCTGGGCACTGTGTAGATGCAGCATATCCCATCTTGAACAAGAACCTGGGATCATCATTGTATGCTTCACATTGTCTGACATATCTACATGGCTAAATATGAAATCAAAATCAGCAGACAATGAGCCAGTGAAAGGTTGTTTTGCTTTTTATTGTGAAGCTACAACTATCGGAAAATGTACCTGACATGAATCAACAAAAATTCAAATATGAAGGGGTCAGACATGGTGAATGAAATCATTGGAGTAGATGCCACACCATTGGGAGTCCAAAGTCCAGAGGACTCCTCCCAGTAGAAATGATAGGTGGTTCAGGAAAAGTCCAGAGTGAATGTGTAACACACAAAGGAGGACCTTAAGGAAGAGGCTTATTGCTGGCAGTGGTGTGCGCCTTGCTATCCGCACCTCCTAGATTCTTTGCTGGACATCCCCACTTGTGGTGGGGGGATGATCAGCTGATACAGAGACAGGGTTGTCTGTGACTTATTGTTTCTCTGTCAGGGCCTCTCTTCCTATGTCTGGTGCCGATGTTAATGGGCCTGTTGTTGATGAGCCAAAGGAAGGGGTAGACTGGTTTTGAAAAGCCCTGCTCAGGGTAGTGTTATATCCCTCAGCACCTTCCTAAGGAGGCTATGTTGGAATTGTGCACCTCCATCTGTTTGAGCATGCCCCTCTGCAGCTGCTTGATTTCCTGAAGTTTGGTCAGCACCTGGACCATCAAGCCATGGGACTCCTAATAGACCCCCAAGATGTGGCTGATGGTGTCATGGCCAAGAAAAGCCCCTGTGGCCTCACCCCGCTGGCCCAAAGCATCCCCCCCAGGCACACTACCCCCACAGGCCTGTGCCCTCGCCACAAGGGGCTCTCTCCAACCTGTTCCGGGCCCCTCATTGTCCGAAGTGTTGAGCTGCAACTCAGGATCCGGGACTGGGAGGCACAAGATGATGGACACTGTGCTAAAGACACAGGTTGGAGTGCGAATGGTTTCCTGTGATGTTGATGGTACAGGGCTGGGACTTGACTTTGTGGGGACAGTGAAACTCACTGTTGCTATCTGACCAGGTTGCCCAAATGGGCCAGAACCAACCTCCACAACCAGATATCCAGGAGTGGTGGTGTCACTGAGGGCTTCATCCAGGAGGGTAGTGGTAGTCCATTCTGTGGCCTCCATGTGACCTGGGGCAGAGCCACCTGTTGATGTAAAACACACATTGTATTAGTTGTAGTTTGACATCCACCTCAAAAGGTTTTGTGTTATAGTAAGCAGAGACCTTGGACAAAGTGAAGTTGCAGTTAATCCAATTGTGCCAAGTAACCATGGTATTGGGTGATTTAACATGACATGTGTGATGCATGCCAACTCAATTTGACTCAAGCAGCTGGTGAGATGTGAAGATCAGTTGCACTTTGGGGAGGATGGCCTGAAAATTAAATGTTCCCACCAGTGCAGCCAACACAGTGGAGAGGCAAGATATGGCTTTGACCATTTGGAGGCCTAGTTGAGTGGAATGCAGGCAGGGCCAGGACTTTGTTGTACATTCGACAAGAGTCATCGTGTGCACAGAGCTGTGCCAATGTGTCTGCTGCTGCTACCAATCTGGTGATGCATCTTGAAGCCTTAGGAATACTTGTACACATGGGCGAGTTGTCATTCCTGTCCTCAATAGTTTCATCTTGGCATAACAAGTCAAAATGGAGCTAGGTAGACAGACACGTCTCTGATTTTAGCATGATGTCGGCTTGATCACTCCCAGGTGAGTACACTTAAATTGAGAGTTCACAAACAGGAGTCTTTAGACAAGTGGGCACTGGGCTGGTTCGAGTTACAGAAACAGGACCTTCTAGGAACTGCAGTCACGTCACTCTCTCTACTCCCAAATATTTGACAAATAGTATCCTCCAGGTGAGAAAACTTTATTTGGGAGTTGACAAACATGGGTCTTTGAACAAGAGAACAATAGGCTGGTTGTTGGAGTTACAGTAACAGGGCCTGCTGGGAATTGCAGTCAAGTCACTCGATCTTCTCCCCAACACTTGACAAATGTTGTGTATTACATGTATGTGTATTACATATCTGTATGCAGGCTGCATTTAGGTTTGAGGATACATTTTTATATTTTATGAAACACCATGGATCCTGGAATGTGTGTTTGATATTGTGAGATTTACAGGCACCATTTGGCCTTATTGTAGGTGGTAGGCCTTGGTTGCTGTGATGTTGGGTCCAATGATATGCATTGACAGTGTTATATCTCATATACTCTGGGTATTGAATGTGGGTGAGGTACTTGAACAAGACAGTGGCAAAAAGTGAGTTGTGAGCATGCATGACATTGCATTTTTGTGACATTTTTTGTGTTGTAACTGACCAGACTCCACTATCCCAGGTATTTCTGTCAAGCCCTATGGATGTAGGATGGGAAACACCTTCTCCTCACAGGAAAGAGTTGTAATGGGGCACCGGAAGGCCAGTTTTTTGGGCCTGCAACTGGTAGCTGGAGATCAGGCAGTGGACCTTGCCTGTGAGGTCATTCCACTTCTACCTAATTGTAAGAGGTTGGCCTGGCTTATAGTGGGTACCTGAGGGTACTTATACCTTGTGCCAGGTCCAGTTATCCCTTATTAGTAGATTAGTAGTGTTCCAGCAGCTTAGTCTGATAGAGGTAGCTATAGCAGAGCAGCTTAGGCTGAACTAGGAGACATGCAAAGCTCCAACTATACCACTTTTATCATATAGGTACTATATAATGAGAAACACCATACTCAGGGTTACTAAAAATAAAGGTACTTTATTTTAGTGACATTGTGCCAAAAATATCTCAGAGAATATACTCCCTTAGGAGGTAAGTAAAATACACAAAATATACACACAAACCAAAATCAGGTAAGTAAAACAGTCAGAAAGTAGTGCAAACACTGTTGAATACAATAGGATGCAAAAGGCCTAGGGGCAACATAACCATATACTAAGAAAGTGGAATGTGAACCACGAATGGACCCGTAGGCTAGTGTAGTGTGTAGAGGGTCACTGGGAGTGTAAGAAAACACTAAGGGTGTCCAAGATACCCCACCCAAGATCCTGAAAAGTAGGAGTAAAGTGATACTACTTCCCCAGAAACACTAAACTCGTGATAGAGGATTCTGCAAAGACCACAACAGACTGCAAAGCACTGAAGATGGATTCCTGGACCTGAGGACCTGCAAAGGAAGGGAACCAAGTCCAAAAATCGCGAAAGTGTCCGGGAGTGGCAGGGGCCCACTAAACCCCAGATGAAGGTGCAAAATGGCTGCCTCCAGATGGAAGAAGCTGAAGATTCTGCAACAATGAAAGATGCTAGGAACTTCTCCTTCATGCAGAAGGTGTCCCACGGAGTGCTGGAGGATGCAGAGTTGTTTCTTTGGAGAAGGGCTTCAAACAAGCCTTGCTAGCTGCAAAGGTCACGGTTAAAGAAACAGGATGCTGCCAGGGCCCAGGAAGGACCAGGATGTCACCACTTGGGAGAGGAGACAAAGGGGGCCCTCAGCAACACAGAAAGCCCATGCACAAGAAGGCATCACCCACAGAAGTCCTTGAACATGGGTTCAAGAAGACTGAGCATGGCGGTCATCTCAAGACTACAAAAGAGGGTCCCATGAAGCCGGAGGTCAACTCAGCGAGTTGAGAAATGCAGGACAGAGTGCTGGGGATCTGGGCTAGGCAGTGCACGAAGAAATCATTGAAAAAGTGCACAGAAGCCCTAGCAGCTTCAGTTCATGCGGTGCACAGGATTACTGTCTGGAGAAGGGAGGCAAGGACTTACGTCCTCCAAATTTGGACAGTTGGACCACTGGACAGTCTGGGTCACTTGAGTCTACCACCTGTGTCCCAGGGGCCACACATGTCAGGATGCGAGGGGTCCCAGAGTACCAGTGATGCTGAGGTTTGGTGCCTGCTGGAGCAGGGGAAAGATTCCATCGACCCACAGGAGATTTTTTTGCGGCTTCCAGTGCAGGATGAAGGCAGGCAGCCCCCAAAGCATGCACCACCAGGAAACAGTCTAGAAAGCCGGCAGGATTAGGCGCTACAGAGTCACTGGTAGTCTTCTTGCTACTTTGCTGCAGTTTTGCAGGCATCCTAGAGCAGTCAGCGGTCGATCCTTGGCAGAAGTCGAAGAGAGAGGTGCAGAGGAACTCTGGTGAATTCTTGCAAGTCGTTATCTGAGGAAAATCCCACAGGAGAGACCAAAAATTGCCCTCAGAGGAGGATTGGCCACCTAGTGAGGTAAACACCTATCAGGAGGGGTCTCTGACGTCACCTGTTGGCACTGGCCACTCAGAGGCCATTGTGCCCTCACACCTCTGGATTCAAGATCGCAGAGGTCTTGGACACACTGGAGGAGCTCTGGGCACCACCCATGGGGTGGTGATGGACAGGGGAATGGTCACTCCCCTTTCCTTTGTCCAGTTTCGCACCAGAGCAGGGACTGCAGGTTCCCTGAACTGGTGTAGACTGGCTTATGCAAGGATGGCACCATCTGTGCCCTTCAAAGCATTTCCAGAGGCTAGGGGAGGCTACTCCTCCCCAGCCCTTAACACCCATTTCCAAAGGGAGAGGGTGTAACACCCTCTCTCAGAGGAAATTATCTGTTCTGCCTTTCTGGGACTGGGCTGCCCATACCCCAGGAGGGAAGAACACTGTCTGTGGGTTGGCAGCAGCAGTAGCTGCAGAGAAAACCCCAGAGAGCTGGTTTGGCAGTACCCAGGGTCCATGGTGGAATCCCGGGATGCATGGGATAGACACCCCATTACCAGATTTGGCATGGGGGGACAATTCCATGATCTTAGACATGTTAAATGGCCATATTCAGAGTTACCATTGTGAAGCTACATGTAGGCATTGACCTATATGTAGTGCACACGTGTAATGGTGTCCCCACACTCACAGATTCCGGGGAAATTGCCCTGAACTATGCGGGGGCACTTTGGCTAGTGCCAGGGTGCCCTCACACTTAGTAACTTTGCACCTAACCTTCACTAAGTGAAGGTTGGGCATATAGGTTACTTATAAGTAACTTAAGTGCAGTGTAGAATGGCTGTGAAATAACGTGAATGTTATTTCACTCTGTCTGCAGTGGCAGTCCTGTGTAAGATTTGTCTGAGATCCCTATGGGTGGCAAAAGAAATGCTGCAGCCCATAGGGATCTCCTGGAACCCCAATACCCTGGGTACCTAGGTACCATATACTAGGGAATTATAAGGGTGTTCCAGTGTGCCAATTAGAATTGGTGTGAAAATGGTCACTAGCCTATTGTGACAACTTTAAAGGTAGCGAGAGCATAAGCACTGAGGTTCTGGTTACCAGAGCCTCAGTGACACAGTTAGTCACTACATAGATACACATATTCAGGCTACAAACTATGAGCACTGGGGTCCTGGCTAGCAGGATCCCAGTGAGACAAGCAAAAACAAACTTACATACATGTAAAAATGGGGGTAACATGCCAGGCAAGATGTTACTTTCCTACACTAATGTGCTAGTTTGTGCACAGGGTGGTGCCTACAGAATTCACTCTGTTGACGATCCTGTACCACATTTCCATTTTCCTTTTGAGAGGGGTATGCTGGACCTGGGCTCCAAACAATTGTGGCTCTACTCTTATGATTTTATTCACCATCACCAAAAATAGGGATTTGTTACATGTGACATGGTGTGCAAAAAAACAGGGTGAGAGGGACTGACAACAGGGGAAATGCACTAGGTGTGAGTGGGCAAAAAGTGTGTGAAGGGTGTTCTATGGGATGGTGGTAAAAGGGGTGTCTAATCTATGAAAAAATGAGGAAATGGTGGTCTGTCTTCTTCGTAGTCCAGTGCAAATGCAAAGGATTGTGGTCTGTGAACAGGTGTATTTTGTAGTGTACTTTGCAGGTGTGTCCACTTGGGAAATCATTTGTGCAGGTATGTCAGCTGTGTTGTTTTTGAATTCATCCAATCTGCAGTTGTCTGTTACTTTGCTGACCGTGAACCGCAGTGGTCAACCGCCATTGGCAGACCGCTACAAGGGGATTGCCTCGGTGACTGTTTGATGATTACATGCTTGGTGGTTGGCTGCACTGCTGGAGGTCTGCCTTTTCTGCTTGGCAGTCCTGTCTCTATAACTTGTAATACAGAGATCTGGGGGGCTGCCAGCATGGTGGTATTTTCATTTTCTCTATTTTTCTAAACTGGCTTGGGAAATTTATTGTGTTGTGTTCCTCAATTTAAAAATTATTAGTACTGCTTGAACCTAACACTTATCACTTATTTACTGCTGCTTATGCCCTAGCTAAAAGAGATTGAGAAGAGATTCTCTTAAAACGGTGTTCTAACCTAACCAAAGTGGCTTTATTGAGTTTGTAGAGGTATATCCTCCTAAACTGGATAACTCCATTTCTGACATGTTATTGATTTTTTTAAATTATTGCTGATATGGAGCTTACGTAATGTCTGGTGATTAAACCTAGATACTCCAGGTAGCAAAAGCAAAAATAAAGAGAGTAGCAGAATGCTACATTGTGTTGAAAGTACATTTAAGCATTCTATACATGTGCAAGAGGTGGAAGGTTTGTGGGAGTCATGCATAGAATGATTCTGCTCTGCTTAGTTAAATGTGAAGGTTACCATGGTCTTCAGCAATAATGAATACTCAGAAGGGCCCAGTTTCCACCAGCCTTTTCATGGCGGGAACCCAAGGCAGGGTCTAGAAGGGGGCCCCATCACTGCCCACGACCATGCCATGTCCTGACCATGCAGTAGGCAGTGCAGTCACCCCCCTGCCAAGCACCCTCAGATACACGCTGTCTGCTACAGCAGACAGTGTGCATTCCAAGGATGTTGGAGGCACCCTCTGTGCAATGGCATTGGCCTTGACTCCATGAGGAGCCGAAGTCAATACTGCTGCATGATTTCCATTGGGCTGACTGGTGGAAACCTCTTATCTCAGAGGTTTCTGCCGGTAGCCCAATGGAAACCTTGTAATCTGCCTTGGTGGGGGGAGACCACCAACTCCGGCAGCCTGGTAATGAGGCCCATATACTTGTGGTAAGTAAATTCTTCCAACATATCATTAATTTATTTAATAAGAGATGATTCAGCAAAAGCTAGATTGGTATTCTATGGATCCTTACTCTGTCTTCCTTAGCTTGTACAGAACACTGATTCTGCTTAGGAGGCAAGTCCTAGGATATACGTACTCCATGCAGTTTAAGGCAAGTAGTTATGAACTGGGCCATGCCATTTACATCTGCCATATCAAGATAGCTTGAATGCCTTAACACCCTTTCTGAATCCCTGGGTGCAGATTTACTAAGAAGTCTTGAAGCACAGCAAGACCTGTTTTGGTATGGTGCATTTCTGTTCTCTCCCTGCAGTGATACTCTGTGTGCTGCCTTGCACCAGTGCAGGCACCCTTACATCATGGTAAAGCGAAGGTACCTAATCTGGGTCTGGGAGGCATACCTTTTTGATGCATTACCAGATTTACTCTTTGCAAATCTGGGAATCCCCCCAAAACCCATGGTTGGATTAGTGGGAATACCCACACTTCACAGCTGAAATGCCTCTCTACCAATAGCTAAAGCAAGGCAGCAAAATGTGCTGCCTTTCACTACCTTAGATGTACTAAACCATGCAAGACACGCAATGTACATTAGCATGGCCTAGAAAATCCAACTTCAGGGTTTGGTTTTACTTGCATCATCTTGGATGGCGCAAGAGCAATGTATGCCCTTAGTAAATATGGCACTTGATTTTTACATGAGAGGGCCTCTAATTCTACAGTAGAACGTTATGAGTGATTCTTAATTTGTGAGTTTCCCAGTCTGCTGATTGTAATAGCTTACTAACTGAGCCACTTCCATGAAATTGCAGAATTTAAAATATATTTTGGGGGTAATTTATCGACATTTTGCACCAGGATTTGGTCACAAAAATTACACAAACCTAGTGCAAAATGGTGTGTTTGGATTTACTTTCCAAAGCAAATTTTGATTTGTTTGGAATTCACAAACTGAGGGGCATATTTAGCAGATTGTCATTGAGTGCAGTGCAGCAAGTAACCTTGCAGAACTGCGTGACAGGAAAATGGCAGGAATGTATTGGATTTAAGACATACTGTGTATTCATTACTTTTTCCCCTTAGCTAGTGTACAATAGGCTGCCTAGTGCCAACACAGACATCCTTGCATCATGGTGCAAGTGTGCCTGTGTTGCATACAGAATTGTTTGTGCGCAGGAAAGGGCACCTTCTTGCGCTAAAACAATCCTGGGAGGCATATTCCTCTTTCTATGTGTGCAGCACACATAGAAAAAAGGAAAAAACAAGGGGAAATAGAGATGTTTCTCCTTGTAAGCCTTGCCTCGGGAGGGGTAGAATTTTGGCAGATTTCCAGGTTTACAAGTTCTTGTAAATCTGGGGATGCATCAAAATCCATGGAAGTTGTGTGGGAACATCCATGCAACACCCATTGAACACCTCCCGTAGAGCAGAGTAAGGCAAGGCAGCAATTTCTGCTGCCTTGCCTTACTCCTGATATTTTAAGCCACTTAGAGCCATGCAAAGTGGCTTTGCGTCGCTTTCAAAATCTGACTTAAGGTTTGCATTGCTCGTGCACCACTTTGCATGACTCAAGAGTGATGCAAACCGGGTCATAAATTTGGCACTATGAGTTTAATTTTACTAATGTTACAACTGCAGAGCCTTCAGCCTCAGGGCAGAGGCTCCACACATAAAAAGATAGGCTTGGCCCATATTTTTTGTGCAGAGTGCTCCACCCAGACTCAGCTTCAAATTCTGAGATATACAACATTTCTGTTACAGACGGGTAAACGTCCATGAATTCTCTTCCACAAGAATATTTAAAAATCCAGGCCTTCTGCCAACTTGCCCTCACCAGGCTCAGCAGGACTCTCCTCTACATCAACCAAAGTAAAACAAAATGACCGCCTGAAGTCTTGGCACCTTTCAAGTCCCCCCTTGTCGCTTGGTCCCACTCACAAAAGCAAAATAGTACCTTATACAATGCCACCCTCCCATGCAACTCTCTGAACATTTTCTCCACAAAACACCATCCATTACAGCACAACACCAGCGAAAAAACAAATCTAGTATGTGTGCTAGTGGCCACATATTTTTTAATCAGGAAAATAAGGATAGGCAACAAAAGCCAGACTGAATGTAGACATTTGGGCATTCTCTTCAGTATGTTTTGATGCAGTAATCCAGTTCAAAGATAAACAGTTGCCCCATGGTGTCAAACCTCATCACATCAAATCCATCCCCATCATTAAGATTCAATTGTGATCATTCGATGTTTCCCAAGCAGCTAAAACTTCACAGGGACTATTCATAAACTGCACTCTAGAGTGTGTTTTGTACTACTACAATAGTACTACAAATGCCCTGTAAAATTATATGTACAAACTACGTGTGGATGTCTAGACCTCAACTGGTCCTATCCTTTTCTGTGTGGAGATTGCTGTCCTGATTGTGGAGTTTTACGTTTTAGTAGTAAATGTTGAAGGGAATAGAGAGTGGCTTGAAAATGAGTAATATTTATTACTAAAGGGGAGGAATTAAGGGAGCGTTAATGAGGGCCAAAGGGAGGGGTAGGTAGGGGTGTAGAGAGGAACCTGCACCCACCCACAAAAGAGTAAGCCCACTCCTATTTGCAAACAGCAAAAATTACCCAAAGATGTAGTAAATGTGCTCCTGATCAGAGCTGGAGTAAGTCAAGTACCACACATGGCCACTCACAGAGACTGCAGCACACATTTTTAGACAATAATAGATCCAACAAACAAATTAAGAAAGGTATTGTTTTTTTATTCTTTATTCTTTTCATACTGGGGTCTTTTAAATGTCACAATAAATGAAATATATGAAAAGAACAAATTGTTTTTTCCTTCATCCTATTTTTCTTTTTTATGAAAATCCTGTAGAAGTGTTTATCAAGAGAACAATATTTCAAGTAAACTGCTTTTCTTTTGATGTAAATGAAATCTTGTTTACTATTAGGACAAGGATAAGGTTTATCACATTTTTTCTTCTAAAATTAAAAGATTCAGATTTATATAAGAAATCCTAAAACATCTGCAACACACCTGAAAAAAAGAGGAGTCATTGTTTTGAACAAAAACACATATCAAGAACTAAAACACCATTCAATGTAACTGGTCACAGCCAGGCTGACAACATAAAAAAGAAACATACACCAAACTTCTTTGGCTGCTTTTACTATCTATGTTGATGAGCAGGTTTGTTGCTTTGTCTCTCATTTTGAGGAGTCATTATTTGAGGAAGAGGAGAGAGAGTTTACGGTGTTTGGACAAAATATATAAAAAAAACTACAAAATACTGTGTAAAATACTAAAATATTGTGTAAATGATATCAGGATGTCAAACATATCATCAACAGGAAAATGAAAGATTAAAATATTGTTTCAAGTGCTGTTTATATTTTCGTAATTAGAATGCAATTTCTTGTATTGTGTTTGATTTTATATCTTTATTTTTTTTATTTGTGTTTTTAGTAAGATCATCTATTAACTATGAAATTGTCAAAATTCATATTTTTTGCCGACCTAATGGATAAAAGTAATGGTCTTCAAATTTATTTAGCAGCAGGACATTGGATTTTAAGGGATATTGAGGAGGAGATTTTTTAAAAGTGTATGTAAAAGTAAATTTTATGTTAATTATTTTAATGCTATGCACAGTTATATTGTAACCTGTTCTAATTATTTTGTTATTTTAGTAGTTATATTAAATTCTATGTAAAAGTAATCAAAATATATATCAATGGCATGTGATTATTGTTTTTTAAATAATATCAAATATTAAATGATTAAAAATAAAATGTATAACATTAATTAATGTAAACTAAGTCGACTTTTTTTTACAAAAGTTTTACATTTTATAAATTAGTGAAAAATAAATTCATAACAGATTTTCATTAAAAAAGGTTTTAAAATTATAATTTTATACTAACCGTATTTTTATTTTTTAAATATTTTTTATTTTATGACTGTTAAGTTTGAGTATGTATTTTATTATTTATTCTATAGTTTTAAGTTTAGGTATGGTAGTAACATTTTAAAAAACATATTAATTATTAATAGTAATAAAACTATTTTTATATGTTATTGTTTAAACATGAATATACAGGTTTTTAGTTTGGTTTAGTGTGTTTCGTAGATTATATTTTAGTTTATTTTGTAGATAAAAACAATTGTGTGTAATTATGTAAGCATTGATTATTTATATAAATATTTAGTTTGCATTACCTTGTATAAAATGTTTAAGTTTACAGTGAAAATAGTAAATTTCTCCTCTCTGGTGTCCAACAGCTTCTCCAAATAAGGTTAGGTTGGTATGTGAACTGTAAATATCCACCCTTTAGTGTCCAACACCTTCCCCTAACATGATATGGTTTGAGTGGGAATAGTACATGTCACCCCTTTAGTATTCAGCACCTGACTCAAATTGGCATAGGTTGGAGTATAAATAGAAAATGACCCCCTTTTGGTGTCCATGACCTTTCCTTACTTAGATTAAACTAGAGCTGGGATAGTAAATATAACCCCTTTAGTATCCAATACTTTCTTTAAAATTGTTTATGTTGTAGAGTCGCTATTTAATTTCATAAATTTAGTCTGAATTTATTTATTTTTATTTTATAAAGTAGAAATAGTTTGTTTTGTTTAATTAGTATTTTGATGTTTAGGAAGTAATAAAAAATAGTTATATGTTATATGTTTGTAATTAATAATGTTATTTAATAATATTATTATTACATTTATAATGCTATTTTTAATGACATTTAATATTATATTATTTACATAATATTATTAATAATATTATTGATAATTGCATCTCCCTCACTGTGAAGTGCTTTCCCCACCCTCAAGCCTCCTAACTGACTGGACCCCCACCTCCCTTCCCTTCCCTTCTTAATGGCGGCCACTGCATACTGAGAGGGCGACTCCTCTGACCTCCTGGTCATTGTCTGTTGCCCTCCTTTGTGCAGCTCCATCTGTTTGCTGCTGCTGCTGCCTCTGCCTCAGGCGAACTGAGAGCCTGCATGAGGCTCAGTTGGAGGCCCAACTCCACCCGCAGACTCACGCCTGCCCCTCATCCCTGCATATAAGTATCTTTTGTTTCTGTGTACTCCTGCTCTTACTTCTGCTTTTACTTCTGTTTTTTTTAAATTCTGTTTATTTTTCTGTCTTTTTATTCCATTTTGCTTTTATTTCCTTCTTGTCTCTTTATCTCTCCATTCACTCTCCCCACATTTTCCTGCACTCCTGCTGCTCCTGCTCCCACACTCCTCTCCCTCCCTGTGAAGTGCTTTTACTGCCATCCCACCTCTCAGATGACCAGACTGCCTGCCTCCCTCCCCTTCTTAATGGTGGCCGCACCTGGACAGCACCCAGCGCCAGGGGTCCTGGTCCTCACTCCATCCGCTGTTTTAACTCCAACACACTACACACCCTCAACCCAGGACATCTTCACCCCAAGCGCTCACCTCCTCCACCTGCATCCTCTTCAACTTCCACCTTGATATCCACAATGACCTCAACACCACAAACCTCTTGGACAACATTACAACACTGGCCCTCAAACAACTTGTCAACGTCCCTACCCACAGAGCTGTACACATCCTAGACCACGTCTTCTCAGCAGGGAAGAACATCACCATCTTTCACATCTCTGAACACCATTGGACATACCACAGGTGCGTCCACTTCACCTTCATGAAGAACACTGCACACCACTATCCCCCCCGGAAGACACTGGGGCACAATTACAGAAGCACAACTCACCAACGCTCTCAGCCACTCCCCACACCGGATTCAGCAGACGCTAATGAAGCCGCACACAATCTACACCAATGGTTATCTGAATACACTAACAATGTAGCCCACTCTGGAAATCAGCAGATAATCGACATAGTAAAACATCTAAATGGTTTACGATTGACCTACAAGAGTCCAAACGCTCCTGCAGATGACTGGCATGGAAATGGAGGAACAGAAAATCAATCAAAGACCGCATAGCCTACAAGAACACAATCATCACGCTCCACCAGAACATCAGAGCCACCAAAAAAGCCGCCATTCAAGAACACCTCAGCATCAGCACTCACAAAAGCTCTGCACCATTGTCAGGACAGGCACCTCATTCATCCCTCTCTCCCAAGACTTCTTCGATGATCTCACCACCTTTTCCCACTGAAAAATCCAGGACATTTGCTAAGTCTTCAAGAACCAAAACCCACTCACACCGCCCACAAATACCACCCTGGACCCAGCAACAGACCAGATCCTAAACTCCTGGACCCTATCACCAAAGAGGATACCCAAAGACTCATGAACTCCATCCATTGGGAGGCACCCTCAGATCAGTGCCCTCATCACATCTTCAACTTGGCCACTGCCACATAGCACCTGAGCTCTGCTGACTATCAACTAATCCTAGATTGCCACCTTCCCATCAGACTGGAAGCACGCTGGGATCACCCCACTACTCAAGAAACCCACTGCGGACCCAAAGGAGCTGAAAAACTATAGACCCATCTCTCTGCTCTCTTTCCCAGCCAAAGTAACGGAAAAGGCCGTCAACCAGCAACTCATCGAATTCCTTGTGACACATCAAATCCTAGACCCATCCCATTCCGGATTCAGGAGCAAACACAGAACCGAAACAGCACTCGTAGAAACCACTGACGATATACGTGCCATAGTGAACCAGAGAGGCACAGCCGCACTCATCCTCCTCGACCTCTCCACTGCAATCAACACCGTCTCCAACACTTCCCTCTGCGCCAGACCCCATGATGCCAGCATCCAAGATGAAGCACCGGAATGGATCAGGAGCTTCCTCACTGGATGAACACAGAGGGGGTCATTAGCCGCCCGCCAAGCTGTAACTGCCGGCCGCACTCCTGCGGTGCCCATTTGGACATCCCCGCTGGGCCGGCGGGCAGAAACCAAGTTTCAGCCCGCCGGCCCAGCGGGGATGTGGCCCGCAACATGGGAGCCGGCTCCAAATGGAGCCGGCGGTGTTGCGGCCGTGCGACGGGTGCAGTTGCACCCGTCGCACTTTTCACTGTCTGCATAGCAGACAGTGAAAAGCCGCATGGGGCCCTGTAGGGGGCCCCATGACTCCCTGTACCGCCAGCCTTTTCCTGGTGGTTCATACCACCAGAAAAGGCTGGCGGTCGGGACTCGTAATCCCCTGGGCAGCGCTGCAAGCAGCGGTGCCCAGGTGAATTATCAACGCCGGGGCAAAAGTGGTGGAATACCGCCGGCCCCAGCGGTGAAGCGCCGCGGTCGTAATAGGCCAGGAAGCACCGCAAGCCTGTTGGCGGTGCTTCCGTCATTTTAGCCCTGGCGGTCTCGTACCGCCAGGGTCAAAATGACCCCCAGAGTGTCAGACTACCGCCGTTCACATCAAAACCCAAAGATACATGCAGCGGAGTGCCCCAAGGATCATCTCTCAGCCTAACACTTTTCAACATTTACATGGCTCTGCTAGCCAACATCATCAAACAACACGGGCTAAACATAGTCTCCTAATTCGACGATACTCAATTGAGCCTCACCCTGTCTGACAACCTTGCAAAGGCCAAGAGAAATCTCCCCAATGGGATGAGAGCAGTCGCCGCCTAGATGGAAGCCATCTGCCTCAAACTCAACTTGAACAAGACGGAGATCCTCATAATCGGCTCCAACCCTTCGGCCTGGAATGACTCCTGGTGGACCACCGTACTGGGAAATGCCACCACTCCCACAGACCATGCATGCAATCTGGGCATCATTCTCGACTCGTCTCTCTCCATGAACCGCCAAGTCAACGCCGTCTCATCGTCATGCTTCCACACCCTCTGACTCCTTCAAAAGATCTTCAACTAGATCCCCTCTGATACAAGGAAAATAGTCACCAATGTAGTTGTCACTAGCAAACTAGACTACGGCAACGCACTCTATTTGGGCATCACCAAGAAACTACAATCAAGACTACAAAGAATCAAGAATTAAGCAGCCAGACTCATCCTGGACACACCCCAACACAGCCACATCTCCCCCCACATCAGAGACCTACTCTGCCTTCCAGTCAACAAGGACATCACATACAAACTCCTGATCCACACCTTCAAGGCACTACATAACATAAGACCAGCATACCTCAACCACCGCCTCGCCTTCTACGTACCCAACAGACAACTCTGTTCTTCCCAGCTCGCTCTTGCAGCCATTCCAAAGATCTGGAGAAGCACAGCAGGAGGGAGATTCTTCTCCTACCTCACAGCCCGGACATGGAACACGCTACTTCTTAAACTCAGAGAGACCACATCACTGAAGCAGTTCAAGAAGGACCTCAAGACCTGGCTCTTTGACTGAGCAGCATGCCCTCAAACACAGTCTTGAGAACCTATGAGTGATTAGCCTCGCTATAGAAATCATTGATTCCTTGATTGACTGTAACATATTTTTCTCATTTTATTTATGTTTTCAAAGGTTATTTAATGTATAATAACCTTGTCAAGGATAGTAAACACTATATATCTTTAATTACGATGTTTACATTTTTAAACATATTTCAACTTAAAAATAAACATTTGCATTTCATTAACCTCTTTGCTGCTGGGCCTTTTCCCCCAATACTAAGCCCTTATTTGGCTATTTGGGGCAGTTCGCGTTTAGGCATTCATAACAGTTTGTCCACATAAGCTATCCACACCAAGTTTGAGTCCTTTTTTTCCCAACATCCTAGGGATTCTAAAGGTACCCAGAGTTTGTGGGTTCCCATGGAGGAGACCAAGAAATTAGCCAAAATACAGCTAAAATTTCATTTTTTTCAACAAGATGGGAAAAAAGGGCTGCTGAAGAAGGCTTGTGTTTTTTCCCTGAAAGGGACATCAACAAAGGGTTTGCAGGGCTAAAATCACCATCTTCCTAGCATTCAGGAACAGGCAGACTTGAAGCAGAAAACCACATTTTTCAACACAAGTTTGGCATTTTACTGGGACATACCCCATTTTTACCATTTTTGGTGTTTTCAGCCTCCTTCCAGTTAGTGACAGGAATGGGTGTGAAACCAATGCTGGATCCCAGAAAGCTAAACATTTCTGAAAAGGAGACAACATTCTAAATTCAGCAAAGGGTCATTTGTGTAGATCCTACAAGGTTTTCCTACAGAAAATAACAGCTGAAATAAAAAATATTGAAATTGAGCTGAAAAAACAGCAATTTTTCTCCACGTTTTACTCTGTAACTTTTTCCTACAATGTCAGATTTTTTAAAGCAACATACCATTACGTCTGCTGGACTCTTCTGGTTGCAGAAATATATAAGGCTTGTAGGTTCATCTAGATCCCTAGGTACCCAGAGGCAATGAATGAGCCTTTTTATTCTATACCGGGTATACAGCAATTCATTTGGTGAAATATAAAGAGTGAAAAATAGGTATCAAGAAAACCTTTGTATTTCCAAAATTGGCATAAGATAAGGATTTGAGAAGCAGTTGTTATTTGCACATCTCTGAATTCCGGGGTGCCCACACTAGCATGTTAATTACAGGCCATTTCTCAAATAGATGTCTTTTTTACACGCTGTCTTACATTTGGAAGGAAAAATGTAGAGAAAGACAAGGGGCAATAACACTTGTTTTGCTATTCTGTGTTCCCCCAAGTCTCCCGATAGAAATGGTACCTCACTTGTGTGGGTAGGCCTAGAGCCCGCAACAGGAAATGCCACAAAACACAACGTGGACACATCACATTTTCCCAAAGAAAACAGACCTGTATTTTGCAAAGTGCCTAGCTGTGGATTTTGGCCTCTAGCTCAGCCGGCGCCTAGGGAAACCTACCAAACCTGTGCAGTTTTGAAAACTAGACTCCTAGGGGAGTCCAAGATGGGGCTCTCACCAGGTTCTATTACACAGAATCCTTTGTAAACCTCAATATTTGGCAAACAAAACACTTTTTCCTCACATTTCGGTTATAGAAAGTTCTGGAATCTGAGAGGAGCAACACTTTCTTTCCACCCAGCACTCCTTCAAGTCTCCCGATAAAAATGGTACCTCACTTGTGTGGGTAGGCCTAATGCCCGCGACAGGAATAGATCACACAACGGTCAAGGTTGGTCCTTACATGAGGCAACTGTTGACCCTGGGGTGATCCATTCATAATACAGGCAATACGTACAGGCACTCAAGTGGGGTAGTGTTTTTATCAGGACAGTGAGGAATCACTGGGTGGTAGGAATTTTGTGGATCCCAGCATATTCCTGTAGTTTGAGTGATAGAAATGCAAGACAAAAAAGAGTTTTGATTCATCATTTAGCTTTGCAGGGTATTCTGGGTAAGAAAACTTTGGGGAAGCCACACAAGTCACACCTCTGTGGACTTCCCCGGATGTCTAGTTGCCAGAAATGTCCGGGTTTAGTATGTCCCCCTATATGGCCGCCGAGCCCAGGACCGAAAACACAGGTACCTGCCTCACAAAACCAGTTTGTTTTGTGGTATATAATTTTGATGTCTCCACAATACGATTTGGGTGGTGGAATTTGGGGCTGAACTAAATCGGGGAGCTCCCAAGAGAGCACTCTCTCTCTGTGCTTGCCACCGCATTCACCTGCTCTCTGGGTTGGGCTAACCCGCTATTGTCCCATTGCACAGACTGTGCTTGTGAACGGACAGCAGGACTGTCCTCTTCACCTCCCTCATAATTACTGGAAGAGGAGTTATCGAATGGGACTCCTCTGACTGAAAAGTCACTCCCAGAGGTTGCACCATTGTCCTCTCCCTCAGATGCTGTCTCAATATCTGCTGTCTCAGTCACTGATCCTATGTCAGAGCTGTCCTCTATAACCCGAGTGAGGGCGTGAGCAGCAGTCATCCGACAAAATGCCATCTCTGCTACTGGCTAAACTGTTGCTCTAAAACACTAGCCTATGCAGCCAATAACAAAATTGCTGGTGTGTGTGTGATACATGCAACAGTAGAGGTCACCTTCCCTTCGCTTCTTCCCTCAATCAGCACGTTCTTTCAAGACACTCAAAAAACACCTTGTCACATACCAATCATCACAGTCTTTAGCACCTCTAGCGTCCAGTCCAACAATCATTGTTGGTACTCCTACTCCCATGTCCTCCTCCTCAGATTCCCTCACTACCTCCCAGCAAAAGTGCCCTTCATCTCTCCATAGCCGGCCCCGCACATACATTTTATTTGTATTATAGTGCAGGTAATGGCTGACTTTACTGATGTACTCAGCTATTTCCATAAAATACAGATTTGCTCTTTCAGTAGGCATATAAACCTTCTGTGCTTCTTTATGGCACCAAAAGTGCCAATAGACAAAAGTCTGATCCTTTTGTAGCAGAAACACAATCGCAAGACTTACTTGATTTTTTTATTGCTGCCTAAAAGCTACAGTTGAAAGTGTCAGTTGAGGTATGTGCATAGCTTTGAAGAAGCAAGCTGCACCTGCAAGACAACTGGTGACAAAAAAAAAAAAAAAATGTATATATATATATATATATATATATATATATATATATATATATATATATATATATATATATATATATATCACTTTTATATGTGGGTCTGGTTTTCCTGGGGGTTGATCGCAGACTACATAAATACATAGATATATATATAGATCTATCTCTTTCTATATAGATATATCTATCTATGTATATAGATACATCTATCTACATACATAGATATATCTATCTATAATCTTCAACAGATGGAACGATAACCATCTGACGGCTGCACCAATCCCGTTAATTAAATCCAGACCATTGGAACAAAGTCGTGTTCGACAAAGCTGTGTTCAATTCATCAAATTTATTGCTTATAAAGGTTTCAGAGTCCTGAAGAGAAATGTCAACGCGTTTCGGCAAAACGCCTTCTACTGGACAAATCCGGCAAACAAGCCGGCACCATATATATACAGGTTAAACTCCATCATTTACTTTCATAGCATTCTAGTGTGATCTACTGCAGTGGCCATCTTAACACATGCAAGAACCTAAGGTTTTGACTCTACAATTCTTTATGTGAATTGCTTCCGACAATTTGGACGACAGTGCATCATATATAACGCATAAGTATAACAAATATATAATACATATCATTAATAAAATTTAATACAAATCATTGAATAAATATCATGAGCATGAAATTATGTATTAATACATGATTTAAGCCAGTGTCATCAATCTTTTCTGATCAACCTCCATCACTTTGATTAATCAAATGTTTCAAATATTTGTAGGACATATTTTTCAATGTGGGTTTTTGTATATAGATGACTATAATTATTTCAAATACAATTATCATAAATATTGTAATTATTACACAATGCTAAAAAGTGTTATAAATAGTTTGTTGTAAAAAATTGGTCAGTATAAATAAACCAGTCACCAAAATGATTATTATCCTATAGTTCAATACAGAATAATATGTAATATAGTTATAATTTACAATATCTAAAATCATATTCATTATTAATTCAAAATTTGAAACAACTTATATAATATCAAATCAATCATATATACATAGTTAATTACAGTATAAGGCTAAACTCCAATGGAATTTGATCTTTTATCTAATTTGCCACTACCCTATCAACCCACACTTTGTCCTCTGAGTATGATCCATATGTTCATAGGACCAAAATTGTGTCTTATTATATCATGATGTATTAAATAAATATCCAGAAGACAATACATGTTGTTTTGTTGTGGATTAATTCTTGTCTATTAGGATCTATATTGTAGGTTTCCTGATTTGTGCATGTATTCAAAATGGAATTGAGAAGAGGCCAGCCATGGACTAAAGTGCATAGTGCTAATGATACAAAATTATTTCCATATTAAATAGAGTGTGTATAACTAGTGCAAAACAGTGCTAAAAACAAGTTTATATATACAATAAAAGATTTACACATCTGTTGTCACTCTTCTGTAAATATTAAATATTGAATTCTACGGGAAGAAAAATTATAAAAAGATGTAAGAATGAATAGTTCTTTTCTAAAAAAGTTCCTTAAACATCAGTTGGAGATAAATATATTCTCCTGAATGTCTGCAAAAATCACTTATGGCAAAAAAACACCCCTTGTAAATGGCAGTGGTGAGAGTAATGTTATATCCACAGTTGTATATAAGCAAAATTTCACAACACTCGAGATCTCTCTGTGAATATGGAGTAGATACAGTAAACAATCATTGTTTCATCTAAGATGAACATGTAATTCAGCATCAAGATTATGCCCCCAAGGAGATTCAGAACCTAATAGTAGAATCATCTTCGATTCCATTTGTCTAAGCTCCAATGTTCTATCACCGGCTCTGGGATTGTTTTTAATGGATTTGATGCCATAGAATGATAATGTGCTAGAATCCCCTTTAGGTATATCCCAAAAATGTTTGGCCAGGGGATATGTTCTATCTTGATTTTTGATGGCTCTAAAGTGTTGTAAAAATCTGACTTTTAACTTGTGGATAGTGCTGCCAATATATTTTTGTGACAACCACATTCGACAACATAAACCACAAATTCCGTGTCGCACGTAATGCGATCTTTGATGTCACAATAGCGACCATCAAAATTTTGATATTTTTGCATGTTTTGTGCATATTTGCAAGCCTTGCAATGGCCACATTTCCAAAATCCCAAACTTTTTTGGCTCAACCAGGATGTGCTAGCTTTCGTAGAGAAAAAACTTCTAGTTAGATGATCCCCTAATGAGCGAGCTTTACGAATAGTTATGGACGGATGTGGACCAATGCTGTCCCTGATAATGGGATCATTCTGTAGAATGTGCCAGTTTTTCTGAAGTATGGTTTTCAAAGAATCATGTTGTTGATTATATTGCAAAAATATTCTAGGAGATGATTGTTTCAGATCATTGTTAGTTGATATGTTGTTAAAAAGTAACTCATCTCTACTTTTGTTTTTGACTCTATTCTGTGCATCCACCAAAATCTTAAGAGGATAGCCTCTATTTAAAAATCTTTTCATCATAGTCCTGATTTCCAAATCATATCTACTCTCATCTGAACATATTCTGCGAGCCCGCAGAAACTGGCTGTATCTACGTAGATAGATATATCTATATATATATATATATAGCTCTATATATATATAAAGACCTATATATTTTTTTAATAGTTATATGGTTTCCTTGGGGGCCAGAATGGCCCCCAGGGAAACACTACAACTAAAAAAAAAATGATTGCTCACACAGGGGGTCGCCCTGCCCACAGACGACCCCTTGTTAATTTCTTTATTTAAAAAAAAAAAGAAAATAGCCCCTGGGGGGTGCGATCAAGCGCGATTGCGCCCCCCCATAGGACACCTACCTTTAATTTAAAAAATATGCCCCGGGAGGGGGTGGGCGGTTTTCCGAGGGGGCCTACCCCCCAAGTGAAATCCCTGGTGTCTAGTGCTGCGCTGCGATCGAGGGCCAGGAAACCCATTCAGGAAGGCCTCGTGTGAAAGGGGAGAGGCCGTTTGGGGCAGTTTTCCCCATTGGAGCAGGAAGCGGCTTTCTGGCCGCTTCCTGCTCCAATGGGGAAAACAAAACTGTAACGTCAGTGCGCCTCACGGAGTGCTGACGTCACAAAGAGGCGGGTGGGGGGACGGTGGGAGGCACGAAGATCTTCTGTGTCTCCTGTTTTTTTTTTTAACCCTCTCCCTGGTGTCGGCCACTGGTCATGACCCGCACCAGGGAGGTGGTGTGGGTATCGGCCACTGGCCGACACCTGCATTAAACTGGTTAAATAAATAAAATTAAATAAAACATTTTAATACATTATTATTAGGTAAACATTGTAAAATATAATTAAGTGCTATTGTACGTTTTACTTTTTTTACAATTTTCCATTTTTAACTTTTTTACATTTCCTAAATTAATTAAATACATACTTTCAACAGAATTTCAACACAAGTATTTTTGATAAATATTTGTATTTATTTTATACGAATGTCTAATTTATACTTACAATTTTTAACATTGTTTTACATCATTTGCCATGTTTTACACATTTATTAATATTTCTATATTTTTTTCTACATTTATTCAACATTTTTAAAATAATTTTCCTTTCATTTCTATAGCAAAATAGTCTTTTTTTATTTTCATTTAGTGACCATTTTTTATTGCTACCTTCCAATTTGTAGTCTGTTTTCATAATTTTTAGTCTTCTTCCCTGGATGCAGGTCACTGCTGTTAATCAGATCAAGTAAGCTCGTCATTCTGACTCATGTGTGCATGAGATTGTTGAAGTGAGTGCGTGTTGGTATGTTTGTGTGAATGCATGTCTGTTGGTGTGAGTGAATGTGTGTATGCATGCGTGTTGGTGAATGCATGTATATATGCGTGATGGTGAACATGTGTATGTGGGGTTCGTGTGGGTGTGGGTGTATGCGGGTAGGGTGGGGTAGGTGGAGGGGTGCTGTCTTGGAAGGGGGGTGGTGGGAGGGGGTGCTGTGTTGGAAGGGTGGGGTGGGGAGGGGGTGCTGGTTTGGAAGGGTAGGGTGGGAGCAGGGGGGTGCTGTCTTGGAAGTTTTATCCTCATTCAGGGTAAAAAGTTATAGTTTAGGTGTAGAATTAATCCACACATTCAGAAGATACAAAACATAACTCTGTAGCTTACTAGTTGTCATGTGTTCCTCAACACAGAATGTTTTTTTATTTTATTCTCAAATAAGCATGGAAAAAGTGAAAAAAACTCATTGAATTTGAGTATCTGGGCAACTTATATTAATAGTATTTATTATTAGCAAATCTTAGTCAATTATTATTTTTCTTTGACTTTTGTTGGGTGTTCTGGTTTAAATTACTGATAAGCATTCAGTATATGTTGAGGCATGTTTATCTGGTAGTAATCTAAAAATTAAAGGGATGATAATGGTATTTATATTTGCATGAATAGTATATATTTAGATAAATGGATGGGACATTGGTTTTAAAGATCCATCCAACATCCAAATTTCACTATTCTTAAACATAGCTGTGTTATGAACGGTACTGAAAATTAGGATGTTTGAGAGGGTTTTCATTGTCACATAGTAGGAAATGTTCTTGGTTAAAGTTATTAGTATGTTCATGAGGAATGTTAATATCTGAGTAGGTACTGGGGGTTATTCTCATGGGAATACTCTCCTGCTTTTTCCATTGCATGAGTCTTCTCGAATTAGGGATTTTGGGCATACTACTTGCAAAACGCATGTGGATATTTTGGGATGCCTCCCTCAAAACTAAGCAACAGGGTTCATTGCAAGTGGCAGCTTGAATTTTAATATGCTGTACATTTCCTCTAACCTCAATCCCCATTGCAAAGGCAGAGTGGTTATGTTTAGTGGTCCTTTTAACCATATTACCATAGATAACAACTCTGCCTTCGAAATGGGACAAGAAATGCTCAACACACCTCTAGTGAATCCTGGGTTCAGTTAATCTATCCTTACAATGAAGGTAACCTTTATGTTTCAGAAGTCGGTTTCCTCAGGGTGACAGCACAAATGCAGCTTGCCAATTTTCTATTTTCTGCAAACAATTGTTTTAGTAAAAGGTTTTGCATAGGTGCTGCATTAAGGGCCTCATCACAAGTTCGGCGGTTTGAGGACTGCCATGTTGGCGGTGTTGGTCTGACCGCAAACAGGCTGGCAGAGAAGACCGCCAAATTAGGAAACTGGCGGTGATGCACACAGGATCCTGTCAAAGCACTGCCAGTGTGACCAAACCACAACAGTTGAGTAAAGCCGCCATCAGTTTGACGAAGACCATATTTCCTTCTGATTCATTACAGGGTTGAACACCGCCACCATAACCTCTGCGGTTGGACCACCACAGAATACCAGGCGGAAATGAAGAGAATAAAAGGAGACTCTCACCTCCAGGAAGCCATACTCGTCTGGAGCCGCCATGGAACCACTACCAGATGTCATCCCACTGCTTTTGCTCACCGAAAGACAAACATATCATCTCTGACAAGGAAGACAACAACAGTAAGTACACACACTCACCTGTTACATTTTTAAAATGTAAGAATTACAACTGTTGCATAACATACTATAGGGAAGGGGGTACAGGAGCTATACTCACATGTAACAGCACAGTGACACACGCACACAAACGTACACACTACACACACTACATCCAGCACACACACATCACACATCAAGGACACACACTTTTGCATTGCAACACAGCACAGGGCCAGCCCCACCAATTCACATTCAGCAAAAGAACTCGTAACAACAACACCATAACCACAGAAATATATATAATGTCAAACACTCACAACCGACACTGGCCATGAACTCCACACATATTCAACACAATATACAACCATCTGCAATGAAACACACACAACACACACAATTACACCATTATACAACCTAGCAATCGATATACACATCACACACAGCACACCAACCTTATTATGCCATGCACAATACACCCAGACTCCGACAGGGCAACATACAAAGCCACACACCGCTACAACAAACACATATCAACACTAATACAACACTCCACCATGACAACAACAAATCAGCTATTTGCACATATCCATCACATAAAATACACACAATCCCTGGGGATAAAAACACTGCACACAACCTCACAGACTGCTCAGACAATACCATAACCATCAAGCAGCACACACACACAAATACTGCCAAAAAAACAATGTCATCCATGAACAACTGAAACCTAGAAAAGGAAAGGCTGGACAAAGATGGAATGTTAAAACCAACAGCTGGTTTGTTTAACCTTCATGTGAAATACGTTATTTACAAATGTTGTCTAAAGGCCATAGGCCAGTTCACAGCTGCTGCAAACAGCACCAAGGTCACTACATGGTTCCACAATTGAGTCCTCACTGCCATCTAATATCCACAAGTGGGACATCAAAAGGACAGGCAAGCACCTCAGACAACCTTGATGGTGGTGGGGCAGAGGGGTAAACACATGGGAGGGGATTCTAGGTTTGAGCTTGGGAGGGGGGTGGATCTGTTTGGAAGAGGTGGACTTCTTCTTGGCAGGGGAGGGGCATGGGTACTGGCTGGTGGAGTAGGGGAAGCCTTGGAGATGGAAGGGATAGACTTGAAGTGGGAAACAGACCTTTTAGGAGTGTCACAGGGAGGAGGAGTAGGGAAAAGGTCAAACTCAGAAAGGAAAGTTTTTTTGGTTATCTGAAGGGGTTTTGGTATGGAGGGTGAGGGAGTGGTTGTATGATGTGTCAATGTGGATGTTTTAGGTGTGTGTTTGAGGGAGGTGTGCTTGTGGGTGGTGGGTGTCTGCTGGGTGGGTGAGTGTGGATTTTTATGTTTCTTGGGCTAAGGGGTATGGAGGTGCTGGGGATGCCTTAATGGGTGGGTGGCTGTCCTTTGGGGTGGTGACTGTAGTTATGGTGGATATGCTGCATGTAGGCATGTCATTGGTTGTGGTGTCTCTGGGTGGTGTGACTAGGGTGGATGTCTGAGGGTCTGCTGTGATGATGTCTGCGGGTAGGATTGGTATAGTGGCTGGATCACTGAATATTTGTGTCGTGTCTGAAGGTGTGCCAGGTGTTGTGGCTGTGATGCTGGGTGTGGTGGGTGTAACAGGGCAGGTCATGACTCTTGCTGTGTCTGAAGGTGGGTGTTGTCTGTGTCCATTCCAGTGGTGTGTCTTGTGGTTCTTATGTTTGTCTGTGCTACCCTTGGATGTTGAGGTGGATGCATGCCTGTCAGTTTGTGTGCTTTGGCTGGGTCTGGAAACGGGGATTCAGACTGGGAAGAGGAAGATGGAGGGGAGACGGTAGACAAAGGGTGACTGACTGCCATCAGTGTGAGGGCCAGAGCCAGAAATGATCTCTGTAGGCCTGCCAGGGCACTGAGAATTCCCTGCAGGAACGTATTGCTCTGTTGCATTTGAGCTGCCAGTCCCTGAATGGCATTCACAATGGTCGATTAACCCGCAGAGATCGACCTCAAGAGGTCAATAGCCTCCTCACTGAGGGCAGCAGGGCTAAATGGGGCTGTGGCACAGGTGCCGGCAGTGAAGGAGATACCCACCCTCTTGGATGGGTGGGCACGGCCAACAGGGTGGGGAGCTACAGGGAGGGCAGTAATAGAATGGGAGTGGCAGACAAGGATGGTACTGGGGCAGACCCCGATGGCTCCACCACCACTAGGGAGTGGCCACTGGAGGAGGGTTCCAAAATAGATGTACTCTATCCGGTCTCCCCTGCAGCACTCCCCTCAGGCCACTGGGTCCCTCGCTGTTGGTGTCTTGACTGGAGGTCCCGTGGCCAGAAGCTTCCCCACTCGGCTGTGCCCTACGTTCTTCGCTCGTCTGTGCTGATGTTGAAAAACAGAAAGTCAGGTATGGTAATCACATTCACTTCCATCATACAGTACCCATAAGTCACATTATATCCTGGTCACCACTACCCCCAGGTAGGGCCAGTGAAGTGACAACATCATGTCACTACAAATTTTGATGGATGTCCCTCAGTATGAACATTGTCAAACCGAAGCTAAGCTACCTAACTGACACAGATAATACCATGAATGAAGTATACCAGTCACGCAAACCATACAATAAAAAGTGACCTTGCCACATTATACAGGTTCCCGAGCTACAAAAACATGGTCAAGCTCCAATGAAGCAATAGCTCAGGAAAGTGAAATTGCTCAAGACTGATCATGAATACGTACTCAACACATACAAATACTTTTAACCACATGTCAAATACCAGGCTAAGACACATGTTAGAAAGTAAAGGCAAGCAAACCTGGTGTAGACATGCGAAACCTACTTCATTTCACATACTTATTAACATACACAATAGACCTATTTAAACCTCTAAGACCTCAAATTGCCAAGCATTGCTAGATAAGGTAAAGCAGTCAGAACACGTCACACACACATGCATCAATAATGGATTGAAAAACATAGTGGACTAAGGCCCTCATTATGACATTGGCAGTAAGTCCCGCTTACCGCCATGCTGACCGCTGCCAACAAACCACTGGCGTGGTGGATTACCACTACCCATATTATGACACACACATAGCAATCCATCACTATACAGCCACACACAAAAGATCGCTAGCCCAAAGGTCAGTGATAAACTGGTGGTACCAAAATCCACACCGTTAGGCCAACAGAACTACGCCCACAGCATTATGACCCACAATCCACTGCAGCGGACATTTAACTGTGGTAAACCATTGACTGTACATACCGCCGCTCTCAAAATACACACACACATACAAAACAACACCACATTGGTCAACATGAATAACACACACCTGACACCCATACACACACCACACCCACACACCCACACCACTATAAAGCACACATCCACACTACCCACAACCCCTTTGACCCAAAAATATTGACAACTGAGAGAGACAGACCAAGTGCACCCACAGAACCAGAGCCACAAAACACCATTACCCATACACCATCCACGCACCTTACAGTACACACCCCAACACATCACCCCAACACATCACCCCACACACCCTCACACATACCACTCACACTACATCCATGGCACCACAAAGACACCCCAGGTTCTCAGATGAGGAGCTAAGGGTCATAGTGGAGGAAATCATCAGGGTAAAGCCACAACTATTTGGATCACAGGTGCAGCAGACATCTATTGCTAAGAAGATGGAGCTATGGCGGAGAATCGTGGACAGAGTCAACGCCGTAGGACAGCACCCCAGAACAAGGGATGACATCAGGAAGATGTGGAATGACCTACGGGGGAAGGTACATTCCGTGGTAGCAAGACACCAGATGGCAGTACAGAGGACTGGCGGTGGACCCCCACCTCTTCCTCCACAACTAAAATGGGAGGAGCAAGTCTTGGGAATACTGCATCCTAAGGGCCTGGCAGGAGTAGCAGGAGGACTGGACTCTGGTAAGTCAACTCTTTACTACTTTCACCCCCTACCTGCATGCCAACACATACCCCCACCCTCACCCTCACTCCCATCACTTCACTACCTCACACACACACCTCCATCACAACCCACCCCTCCCAAAACCAAGCCCTGCATTCAACACCAATGCATGGACACCCATCACAGACCTGCATGGACAACTATCACTAAAGCATGCACACTAGAGACCATCACCTAGCCCACCAAATCACTACTCACACAAGGCAAAGCTGCCATGGCAATAACAACCATGCACAAGATGTCACACTCAGAAACAAGAACACTGCATTTACATCCCCACAGGTCCCCCATCCAACGCCACTGGAAAGGAGGTGCCAGCAACATCCAGTCCTCCCCCAGAAGAGGCCCACAGTGATGACAGCAGCTCTGGACTCCTGGATCTGGATGACCAACCTGGCCCATCAGGGACCTCCGGACAGTCGGTTACCCAGGCACAGTCCCATACCACCACAGAGCCACCCCCCTCAGGAAATACCACCACAGCATCCACCCAGTGGGTCCATACCTCTGGCCCCAGCACACTTCAATCAGCAGTGTGTCCACCACTACAGGGACCCCAGGACACCCCACAAACACAGGACAATCAGGGACCTGGGGTCAGTGGCAGTGAGCACACGGTTCAGAGGACAGGACAACAGGGAAGCTGGGAGGACTGCTGTGCGACAGGGGGAGGACAGGCTCAGGGAACCGACTCTCCACAAGTCACTCACCAACATCCTGGGAGCATACGCCATTCCCAGGAGACGATGGGCCAGATACTGGCCACGTTGCAGGAGACCCAGCGGTTACAGGAGTGACAGTACCTGGGGATCAGGGAGAACCTGAGGGACATCCACACCACCCGGGTCTGCATTGCAGGGGTAATGGCAGACATGGCCAATACCATGAGGGAGGCAGTGGCACACCAACGGGCCCCTGACACTAGCCACCCCGATGAACAGCCCTCCACCTCCACTGCCGCTAGTGGGCAGGTGGCCCTGTCACAGGAACAACAAGCCACCAGCACCCCACCCCCTTCAGAAGGAGAACCACCCCGCAAACTGTCCCTGCGATCCAGGCAGAAGCCAGAGAACATTGCTAAGACGCCCACCAAGATATAAGACTCTCCTGATTGTCACCCTTGTGTCCCACTTTGCCACCCTGTCCACCTTGGACTGCCATTGCTCCACTTTCTATGCCCCCTTGGATAATGCACCTGTGATCCACATCGACCAGATTCTATCCTGGACTTTCCTCCATCAGCAACCCAGCCCATTGCACATCCCCCTCCACTTATTAGCACCTAAGTAAACACCCTTTGTTGGAAAAAATGGGTTATTGGTAAGGGCAGGTAAGTACCTACACTAAGCAATAGGCCACTAACCTCCACTTAGGTCCAGTTAGGTCTCAGTAAATTAAACCCAGCTCAACGCTTGGTAGCTTGGCAACGAGCGTCAAGGCTTAACTTAGGAGACAGAGTGTAAAGCATTTCAAATATCACAAAACAGTAATTAAATAAAACCCAGCAAACAGTTTAAAAATCCAAAACCAATTTATAAAAATAGATTATATTTTTATCGTTCAAATGACACAAAACCAAATAAAATCAGATAAGGGGAACCGGAGATATGAATTTTTAAAAAATTATTGTTTTTTTAGCGCCTAGAAATAAAAAGCGCCAATCGGGTCATCTGGTTGCACCTCGACCGGGGCAAAGTCAAAGTTTAAGGCTGACCGCGATGGAGCCCTACTCGACTACAGCTCGCGGGAGGCCTCGGTCAAAAGTTTACCTTCACACTTAGGGGGTCATTCCAACCCTGGCGGTCAATGACCGACGGGTTGGAGGACCGCGGGAGCACCGCCGACAGGCCGGCGGTGCTCCCAAGGGCATTCCGACCGCGGCGGTAAAGCCGTGGTCGGACCGGCAACACTGGCGGTCTCCCGCCAGTGTACCGCCGCCCTTTGGAATCCTCCAAGGCGGCGCAGCTAGCTGCGCCGCCGAGGGGATTCCGACCCCCCCTACCGCCATCCAGTTCCCGGCGGTCCGCCCGCCGGGAACCGGATGGCGGTAGGGGGGGTCGCGGGCCCCCGTAAGAGGGCCCCTACAAGTATTTCACTGTCTGCTTGGCAGACAGTGAAATACGCAACGGGTGCAACAGCACCCGTCGCACCTTCCCACTCCGCCGGCTCAATTACGAGCCGGCATCCTCGTGGGAAGGGAGTTTTTCCCTGGGCTGGCGGGCGGTCTTTTGGCGACCGCCCGCCAGCCCAGGGAAAAACTTAGAATACCCTCCGCGGTCTTTCGACCGTGGAGCGGTATTTCGGAGGGGGGAAGTCTGGCGGGCGGCCTCCGCCGCCCGCCAGACTTGGAATGACCCCCTTAGTCATTTTTCTGAAGATTTTTTTCAGCGGGACGAACCTGCCAGTCCAATCCGACCTCCTGGAGCCCTTCTCCGGATACGCGTCACGGGAATCCTCGGTGGAGATTTTTACCTTCGGATTTAGTCGTTTTTTCGAGGTGAAAATCCTTTGACCGGGGTAAACCTGGATCTTGATCCAACGTCCCTGGAGCCTCCTCGGATACGCTAGCAGGGAGGTCCCGGTCAACTTTTTACCTTCGGACTTAGTCTCTTTTTTGGAGATTTTCTTTACCGGGACGAACCTGCAAATCAGGCCCGGTCACGGTTGAGGCAAGCTGGCTAGATTTGCTGCAGCGGGTCGGTCCTTCTATGGAGTTTTTTTTCTCAAAACTTCTCAAAACTTCTGGGGCTTCTCCCAGATGTTCTTTTAAGGTTCTCTTGGGGTCCACAGCTCACCCCAAGGGTCCAGAAACTCTGAGATGATCCTTGGGGGTGCGGACTACAACTCCCAGAATGCACCTGGTGCAAACTTCTTTTTGGCCACTGGGCAGTGGTTAGCTGGTTGATGTCTTCAGGAGTTGGTGCAGGGAACTCTGGTTAGCAAATTTTCACCTGTAGCAAACAGGGAGTCCCTCCTTGAACCAGGTGAAGCCAGGCAAAGTCCTTCTTGTGGTGAAGCCCAAGTGTGCAGCTGGTGCAGTCCTTCTGAGTGCAGGTTCCAGGTGCAGGCCAGGGGTCCAGCAGGGCAGTCCTTCTTCTCCTTTGGTTCTTCCTTGTTGGAATCTGATGGGGATCAGAGGTGTGGTTGCAGGTCTGCCAATTTTATCCTTGCTCCTGGGTGAAAAACAGGGGGGTCCTGATTCTTCAATCAGGTGCAGGGTCATTCCCCCTGTGATGACCACTTCCTGGGAAGTGTGGCAAAAATCAATCCCAGGAGGGAAGATTCTTCAAAAAATCCATCATGGCTGAATCTGATTTTTGGAGGTTACATCTGGCTGAGCCCACCCATTGGTGTGGCTAAAAATCATAAACACACCCCTCTCCTGCCCTCTCCTAATCTAATCAAGGGGGCACCTAGTTGTCTGGGGTAGCAGGATGTGGGGTATTGCTGTGTTGCTCCAAGTGTCCTTCTCTGCCTTTGAAGACCAGTTTGGCAGCCCTCCCCCTTCCTGCCTCACCATCTGCTGAGGGGAAATTCCCTCCCACTCTTTGTGTGAAGCCAGGCAACATCACACCTCATCAAGGCAGCCTGGCCAGGCTGCCAGAGGCTGGCCAATCAGGGCACAGCAGTAAAAACAATGCAGGGCTGAAATTGGCAACTTTTCAGGTAAAGTTTAAAACTCTTTACCTGAACAACTTATGTTAAATCCCACAAATGGAAGTTGTGGGATTTATTACAACAATTCATTTGATACTAAACTCTTTGTATCTGTTATTTAAGGGGACTTTAAAAATTAAAATAAAATCTCCCCATTCTAGCCTATGAAGGCCATTCACCACAATGAGGGAAAAACAAATTTGGCTGTTTCTACCTCACCAGGGCTTATAAAACTACTTTTATAAGGTCCCTGCTTATAGTTACATGGCACCCAGTCATAGGGGCACATAGGGCACACCTTAGGGGAGACTTATATATAGAAAAATAAGGTAGTTTAAGACTTTGGAACTACTTTTAATTCCAAAGTCAAATTTGCATATAACGTTAATTTAAAAGCAGCCAGCAAGGCAGGCCTGCCTTTAAAATGACACTGGGCACCTCAGCAGTGCACCTATGGGTGCACTACCTATGCTGTGGTCCCTAAACCTACATGCCCTGCCATATACTAGGGACTTACAGGTAGGGTAACTTAGCCAATTATAATTAGCCTAATTTGCATATCCACTTTACACAGAGCACTAGTCCTGGGACTGGTAAGCAGTAACCAGGGCACAGCCAAGAGTCAGTAACCACCAGCACCTGTCCAAAAAGTGTGGGGGTGACCAGGGCAAAAAGGAGGACTTTCCTACACCCTTGGTAAAACTACTAGTGTGGAGTCTGTCAATTGATTGAACTATGTATTCGTTTAACAAGCTGTAAACATTGCAATTCAACTGTACAGTAATGTATACATAGGTATGATCTGTAGATGGCTGCAGTCAAGACACCAGGAGCCAGAGTAGGGCACAGTTATCTGCAAAAAGAGATGCCAAAGGGTTCAGTAAGTGGCCATAGTAGTGTGAAAAACAGCTTGCCGTGTATATTGTCCAACACAAACCTGTCAATAGAAGGTGAAGTTACAGTGTCCTACCTATGTGTCACTAGAAGTACTGTCGAATGATTGTTGACTGTTGTCTTCATCATCATCCTCTGCCTCCTCTTCTTCACTGTCCACAGGGTCCACTGCTGCCACACACCCATCTCCAGTCTCATCCTCCTGCAGAAAAAGCACCTGGCATCTCAAGGCAAGGTTTTGCAACATACAGCATGCCACAATGATCTGGCAGACCTTCTTGGGTGAGTAGCACAGGGAACCACCTGTTAGATGGAGGCACCGAAACCTGGCCTTCAGGAGGCTGAATGTCCTCTCAATTATTCTCCTTGTTTGCCCATGTGCCTCATTGTAAAGTTCCTCAGCCCTTGTCATGGGATTCCTCACAGAGGTCAGTAGCCATGAGAGGTTGGGGTAACCAGAGTCACCTGCAAATATCGAGGGATACCTGTTATCAAAACACAAACCCTTAGGGCCCACACCATTCCCGTACACCACCATATACTGTGTGGGAACCATGGGCTCACCTGTTAGCCACACTTGGTGCCTCTGGAGTTGAGCTATCACATATGGGATGCTGCTATTCCTCAGGATAAAGGCATCATGCACACACCCAGGATACTTTGCATTGACATGGAGATGTACTGGTCTGCAAGGCACACTATCTTCACATTCATCGAGTGAAAACTCTTTTGATTTCTGAACACCTGTTCATTTCTCCGGGGGGACGGACAAATGCAATATGGGTACCATCAATGGCCCCAATAATGTTGGGGACATGTCACATTGCATAAAAGTCAGCTTTCACTGTGGCCAAATCCTCCACCTGGGGGAAAACGATGTAGCTGCGCATGTGTTTAATCCGGGCAGACAACACTCTGGTCAGCACTATTGAGAACATTGGCTGTGACATTCCTGCTGCCAAGCCCACTGTCACTTGGAAAGAACCAGTTGCCAAGAAATGGAGCACAGGACTTGCACAAGAGGGGGGATCCCAGTGGGGTGACGGATAGAAAATATCAAGTCAGGCTCCAATTGGGCACACAGCTCCGTGATTATGGCCCTGTCAGGTCTGTAGGTGAGGATAATGTGCCTGTCCTCCATTGTTGCCAAGTCCGCCATGGGTCTGTACACAGGGGGATGTCTCCATCTCCTATTCATCTGCAGCGGTTGTTATCTAGGGGGCAAAACGGGGAGCGGCTGGTCTGTATTCCACATTTCCAAACTGTACACTGCATTGCATGTTGTGACTGAAACAGTATGTTGTTGGATAGGCCCAAATGGTGCCTATGTGTACTATGACGCAGTTAGGTGCCATGGCCTGCCCCCACTAAAATGGTGTCTGCCTGTCCTGTGTGGATTGACAGGAGGGAATGAGGTAATTCCGGTGATGTTGTGCGCCATTGCGGTAGGTGGTCGAGTACTGCTGTGCAACTCCTCATTGGTTGCCATTGTGCCCTATGGGTTACAGTGGCCAATGGTGATGTACGC
Source organism: Pleurodeles waltl (assembly GCF_031143425.1). NCBI lineage: Eukaryota > Metazoa > Chordata > Amphibia > Caudata > Salamandridae > Pleurodeles > Pleurodeles waltl. The sequence continues at coordinate 819,075,021 of NC_090442.1, forward strand.
CGGCAGTGACAGTACTGTGTGTGAAGGCCTCGTGTAAGGTGGAAGAGTCCTAGGCAGCATGCTGCATGTATGCTGGGCAATATCTGTGCGTAAGGGGATGTGAGGGATATGGTGGGCCATGAGTGTTACGTGCAGGATGTTATGGCTGATATCTTTTTCTAGGTTTATTTCCCTGCAGGTCAGCGCCCATCAGAAAAAGGGTATATGGTGTACAGTCGTCAAGGATTTGCGGACCCTGGGGTTCTACGGCAGGCGGAGCTCCCACTGTCGCAAACGGTGGGAGGACCTGAGACGCTGGGCATGGAAGACGGCAGAGGCCCAGCTGGGGATGGCCTCCCAACGAGGAAGGGGTACCCGTCAAACCATGACCCCCTTGTTGTTCCGCATACTGGCGGTGGCCTATCCGGAGATGGATGGGCGCTTGAGGGCATCACAGCAGCCACAAGGGGGTGAGTACAGTTTCTCAATGTACTACTTGCTGGTGGTGGGGTGGTCTCCGGGTGGGGGATGTGGGCCTGTGGGTGCCCCTAGGCCAGGCCGGATATTGCAGGGTATGTACCATGTTGGGCAGGGGCTGATGAACCTCACCTCCTACTAAGCTAGTAAGCATCCACTACTGGGCAGGTGTCTATGGGTGTGAGGTGTGCTGCTTTTGGAGTTAGGTATTCTTGTCCTTGAGCTGGTGACTAGCATTGTGACTGATAGTGCATTGCATAGTGCGTAGGCCTGTTCCCTGTGTGAGGGTGCTGTGTATGCCAACTGTGGTGTTGATGCAGCCATTGACCAAGTGCATCCTTCCCCCCCTTTTTGTTTTGTTACCCTGTCCTTCTGTGCATTAGCATCATCTGGCGGAGGAGCAGAGGCACCGGCGATGGAGGTAGCTGCATCCCATATGGCCCAGGAGGCCGAATCCACCGACAGTGAGGGCACCAGTGGGATGGAGGGTGAGGGGAACACCACGGTGGAGACTGGAGGGGACAGTTCTGACAGTGATACCTCCTTGATGGAAGCTCCCTGGTGGTGGCAGTCACCTCTGTGGCCACCCAACTACAGGTACAGCCACCACCCCCTGTACCAGCACCGCCCTCCTAGAAGCCCATCAGCGAGTTTCCTGTGCCCGCTCACACAGGAGGGTGGGCATCTCCTTCACCCCAGGCACCTCATGCCCTGCCCCAGTTAGCCCTGCTGCCCTGAGTGAGGAGGCTATTGACCTCCTGTGATCCATCTCTGTTGGGCAGTCAACCATAGTGAATGCAATCTAGGGCCTAGCAGGCCATTTACAACAAACAAATGCATTCCTGGACGGCATTCACTCTGGCATGGCGGCCCAACAGAGATCAATCCAGGCTCTGGCCTCCTCCCTGATGGCAGCCATTGTCCCTGTCTCTATACTCCCCCCTCCAACTTCCTCTGCCCAGTCCCATTCCCCTGAACCCCAACCTATCCCAAGCACACATTCAGACCAGCATGCACCCAAGACAACACACAGGAGTGGCTCAGGCAAACACAAGCACCACAATATCATCACACGGGCACTCACACAAACACCATCCAGATGAAGACACACCAACATCCACTGCCTCCACTGTGTCCCCCTCCTCCTCCTCGTCCACCACCCTCCCAGTAGCGTCTCCACTCACACCTGCATGCACTACATCCTCATCCACTACCCCATCACCATCACACCTATCACTACACACCCCTCACTATCAGTCACCACCCCCACATCCATGCAGATGTCCCCTGTGTCCTCTCCCACTGTGTCTTTGCCCCCTCCTCTCAAAGTATACAAATGCAGGCACTCAGACTCCCTACAGCTATCCACCTCAGAACAGCATCCAACCCATGCACCTGCACCCAAACACAGCAGACAGACACCTCCAACATCCACTCCCTCTTCCTCCACTCCCAAACTTTCACCCTCTTCCCCCCCTGTGTCCCTAAGAAGATTTTCCTCTCCGCCGTTGACCTCTTCCCTATTCTCACCCCCCCCCATCCTTCACGTCAGGCCAGGATCGTCAGAACCCAGGCGAGCACCTGAGCCACCAAGTCCATGGCCACGGTAGTGTCGGCAGCTACTGCAGGTGGGAGAGGCTCCAAGGAACCAGCCATCAGCACTGACAGTGTGACCTGTACCAGCTGCCAAGGGCAAGAGCAAGGAGGCACCACCAGCTGCCAAGGTGAAGGGCAAGGAGGCACCACCAGCTGCCAAGGGCAAGAGTAAGGAGGCACCACCAGCTGCCAAGGTGAAGGGCAAGGAGGCATCACCAGCTTCCAAGGGCTAGGGGACACCACCAGCTGCCAAAGGCAAGGCGGCACCACCAGCTGCCAAGGGCAAGGGCAAGGAGGCACCACCATCTGTCAAGGTGAAGGGCAAGGAGGCACCACCAGCTGCCAATGGCAAGGGCAAGGAGGCACCACCAGCTGGGAAGGGCAAGGGGCCTGCCCCTGCAGGCAGGAAGGACAGGAGGCTTGGTGCTGGGACTGATTCTGAGCCCCCACACAAACCATGGCAGTTCAGCCATGCGAGGCTGCAGGGGAAGGGCTGGAGCCTCCCCAACCACTGGCATTCCCAACACCAGCACCACCAGCACAGCCAACAGCACTGCCACCAGCACCGCCACCGGCAGAAGTGGCCCCAGTGTGCAGCCATCCGAGGCTGCAGAGGACGGGCATGAGCCTCCCCCCACCACTGCCAACACTGCCAGCTGCCCCAGTGGCCAGCCATCCGAGGCTGCAGGGGATGGGCAGGAGCCTCCCCCCACCACTCCCAGCACTGCCAGCAGCCCCATTGGGCAGCCATCCGAGGCTGCAGGGGACGGGCAGGAGCCTCCCTCCACCACTGCCAGGCCCGACACCAGCCCCGCCGGCAGGCAGTGTGTAGTCCTACCTCTATGGACTGCAGTGCGTCCTGGACCATGCAAATCCTGTGGGTGTGACACCCAGGTGAGAGACTGTGACCTTTCACTCCCCAAGAGCAGCATAACTGGGCACAAAGCACTCTCCAGAACCAGTGGAAGACGCCATCCACTCACCCCCTCCTTGCCAGGATGAAGCACACTGGTCACAAAGCCCCCTCCAGAACCAGTGGAAGAAGCCATCCACTCACCATCTCCTTGCCAGGATGAAGGACACTGGGCACATAGCCCCCTTCAGAACCAGTGGAAGAAGCTATTCACTCACTGCATCCTTGCCAGGATGAAGCTCACTGGGCACAATGCCCCCTCCAGAACCAATGGAAGAAGCCATCCACTCACCCCCTCCTTGCCATGATGAAGCACACTGGGCACAAAGCCCCCTTCAGAACCAGTGGAAGAAGCTAACCACTTGAGAGACTGTGGCCTTGCACTCCCCAGGACCAAGCAGTGGGCAAACCACCCACTTGACAGACTGTAGCCTTGCACTTCCCAGGACCAAGCAGTGGGCAAACCACCCACTTGAGAGACTGTGGCCTTGCACTCCCCAGGACCAAGCAGTGGGCAAACCACCCGCTTGAGAGACTGTGGCCTTGCACTCCACAGGACCAAGCAGTGGGCATGTAGCCCCCTCCAGGGCCAGTGGCGATGTACCATCTTCCGGCTGAGGTGCCCCCCGTTCCCCATCCCCCTGAGGTGCCTGTGAATTTTCGACCTGATGCCCCTGCGGTGTTCTCTGTGTGTTGTTGCAGGAGTCAAGTGGGGACTTGGCCTACATGATGTGGCCCTGTGGCCCACGGAGATTGTGGACTGGGTTGTGTCCCTCCATTTGTATATATGTATATACTGTTTTGATTTTGAACTGCACATTTTTACATTTTTATCTTATTACACTCACTTTAATCAATTTATTTTGTCCTTGCATTATTCCTGAGGGGTACAGGGTAAATATGTTTTCTTACTGCATCTGTTTGTGTGTCTAGTTTTGGGGGTGGGGGTGTTGCGTGTGTGAGTGTCACTCTCTTTTTCCTCCCTCCCTCCCTTGTGTGCTAGGCGGCTGTTCTCACCGTGGTCATCTTCGCCAGCGTTGATGTTCATAGTGAAGGAGATAGACGAGCATGGGGAACCCCTGCAACTCAGGCTCCATGGTGGCGTGGTTGTTCCCTGAGTCTCCACAGGTGAGTCCTTTGACTTCTGAGATCTGTTTCCGCCGTGCTTTTGATGTCATTGGTACCGCCCTGGAAAAGGTGGCGTATAGGCCTGTTGTAATAGTGTGGGTGGTACATTGTCTTCCACCTGGCTGTTGGCGGTTAATGCTGCGGTGCTTGTTGCTACCGCCGTGGCGGTCGGTGTGTTAAAGTGTCTGTCTGTGTGGACGGTTTCCTCCATGGTCATAATTTCCTTTTTGTTACCGCTGGCCTGTTGGCGGTATGACCGCCGCTTTATTACCGACCGCCAGGGTTGTAATGAGGGCCTAAATCATCTAGGTCATTGGTCTTCAGACAAATAACATCATCAGGCAAGTAGGGGCAAATTGCCTTTGTCCTACGTCTCACACACTAACACAAGATATCAATCCGAGTGTTCCAGAAACATGGGCATCCAAACCGTGCTGCAAGATGACGATCAGACCTACCTCATCATGCAATTAGTCCATCTTTGGACAGACTGAGAGGGTACATCACTCCACACACATCAGACATACCAAACCTTACAGCTGTCTGTGAAATGTTCTGTGGTCTAAAGCACATGTGTTGCTAATCTAACAGGTACACCTACCATGATGGAAACCCCAAGCCGAGATACACTTAAATCACTACTCACATAGGTACCCATGCCAACATTAGTCACCCAAACAGCTAGGACTCATCTGCCACATCCTTCGTAAAATACAAGTATACATAACAATTTGCAATGTTGATTCTTCCCTGAACCTTCCAATGATACATGATGTTGATACATATGTGTCAAGTATGTACATGTGAATAGGCTACCATTGCCTATGTGTAATGCCTACAGCAGTATGCGCAAGGACAATGTTGTGTGGCTACTTTCCAATTACAGAACATTAGCAAGGTTGTAACAATCCTAGGTTCTGATATCAAAATATGTATGCCCCTAGAAATGTTGGAACACATCAATGGTATCCAACTTGCAAGTTGCCTATTCTGACGAGGCCTCAAAAATGTCTATGTACATCCATCACTTACTAAGGGGTAGCACCTTGTGACAGCTGTGAAGATGTTATCCATGTAGGTCATGTGACATGTCAGATGGACATCACAGCCTCACATGCTGCTGTCACTTATCAGAAAGCATTAGTAAACTAGTGATGAATAGTATATGCCTGCCCTATGTTGCAAATAAAGAGGAATATTGAGACATTGCAGAGGACAGAGTACAATGACCTACACACCTCATCACCATTACATAGGGAGCAATTACCTGTTGGTGGGTATCTACAATCACCAAAGTAGAACATGTAGTATACTGGGACACATATGACACAAATGTGCACCATTATATGCAATTGTACTTAGGATACAACATAGTTGAGTAATATGCCTCTAAATACATTTGTATGTGCACACCTGTGTGCCATATATGGCTACAGTACATCAATGTGTACACAGGAAATTTGTGAAATCTACCACACCGTCAGAGCCACCATCCAGTTCCCTCACTCAATCACCTGGTAAAAGAACAAACATCTGTAAATATCCCCTTGTGGCTTCTGTGCTGCCTTCAAACGCCCATCTAAGTCAGGGTCGGCCACTGTCAAAATACAGGCCATTAGGGGAGTCAGTTCCCGATGGGCACCATGTCCTCGTTGGGAGGATATGCCCAGCTGGGCCTTTGTGGTCTTCCGGATCCAGCATCTCAGTTCTTCCCTCCTCTTCCGACAGTGGGCTCTCTGCCATCTGTAGACCCTCAGGGTCCTCACTTTCTTGGTGATGGCATGCCGAATCTCCTTTTTCTGACGGGTATTCAACTGCATGGATGACATAGACAAGAAGTATGTTATGTCCACATCTACCATACTACAACAGGCAGGGTTAAAACTAGTTGGTACAACAAGCCAAACACAGACTGTCATTAACATCCCCTACACTGTTAGATGAGCATATGCAGTGAGGCCATATGAGTGGTAGAAACAGGCAGATAACATGCATCTCCAGCACCAGCTGTCATGTCATCATATATGACAACAGCAAACACATTTGCAAACATGCAATATTAGGAGGAGTGGTATACCAACTCCACTAACCTTGTGCAACAGTTACAAGGTGGGTCAGGGAACATACATCAGACACTCTCCACAATGTCTCAGGACTCACAATCTGTCACCAAACAGCAGTATATGACCAGTTACTCATTCCTTTTTATCACAACTTTGACACCCTACAGACATTAGGCACGCATCCAGAAATGTTGCCCATCAGCCTTAGTTTAGTTTCACAAGGTATATCTGGGCTAAGGAAATATTTGTGTACATGGTGCACTTACCTGCTAATCTGGTGTACCATAGAGCTGTTCATACAGGGATAGGACCTCCTCCACCAGCTTCTCCAGCTCCTTGGGTGAGAAGGCACATGCCCTATCACTTGTAGGACGTGGCATGATTGCTCCCAGTGGCAGTACACAGCAGCTCAAGTCATGGAGGTCTTGCTGGTAGCGGTATCAAGAGTCAAGTGAGAGATGAAGTATGAAATGGTAGTCACGTTGGCCACGTAGGACACAGCACCATGGGCAGACATCACCATTTGCCCAAGACCGCCAAAGACAGCAATGTGTCCCAATGGCAAATCCCACCGCTGTCGTATCCGCCTAACGATATGATGACTTCTGCCAGCAACGTAGATCATTTCCTAATGTCCAGTAAAGTAGGTCAGGCAGCTGCCATTTTGAGGTCCATTGTTAGTCAAAAAAGTCCTAATAAAGATGCATCACAACGTCACAAACATATATACACCACAGTATTCAGTGCTGGCTGCGAGCAACCATACATTTGACATCTGATTAAATATATATGTAGTGAGATACATGATATGTGATTCATGTATCATTAGTGGCATTCTCTGCACCCTCATGACAATTGGATAGATGCTGTTAGTGTCTATCATGTGGGAAACATGATATGAATGTCATTATCACTGAGCCTTTCAATGACATGCATATCCATTTACTAGTCATAATCGCATAATTGCAGCAATAAGCCTTCGTTTACCTGGGTATGTCTGTGTACCATGTTTAACTATGTCATATGACATGTCTACACATCATGTGTGACATATGTGCATTCACAGTCACAATGGACATTATGTGCATGCAAAATTGTAAATGGAATTGTGCTATCCTGATGATCTTGTGACATTGCACAGTCAGTGTGACAATTGTATTTGGAATAAGTTGTTATGGGTCTTCATTACCATTACCTGTCTATACCTTTTATATTACATTATTACTTTGCAGATTTCTTCACAAGGTCATCCTTATGTGCACAATTCTGAATTGTGTCACAGTCTGGTGGGATCTGCAGGTCTGACATGTGAAGTGAACATGGGTAGATCCAGGTACTGTATGGCGTCATATTAGTGGTGTCTGAGTTCCATGCTCAGACTGTAAGGACAATGGGATGGTAGTATACTGTTCTACACAATAGACCTATGTGCCATGTTGTCTGGGCCCAATGGTGTCATATGTGTGGCCTTGTGTCTCTGGCACACGTCATCCTGTGTACACCATCATCTTAACCTTATTATTGGTTTGATAATGATATTTACCTTGCATGTATCTGTCACTGTGTTTCCTCATTGCAGGCCACTCTGCATGTGTGTCAAGACTAACATAGGTGAGTATGATGCCTACTGATACCTGACTATGGTAAGTGGAAGGTTCCATGACTGGGGACAGTTATACTGACCTCTGCCGGTAATATGGGGTATGGTTACTTGGGAGGTGTGGTATGGGAATGTGATAAGGCTTTATCTGATGAAACATTGAAGCATTATGTTTGTCTGTTTGGACAGCCAAACACCTACATGTCCCTAACTTCAGTAGTCTGTGGGGTTCCTGTTCTTTGCACCTATGCAGAAGCATTACATTGTGTGGCTATACTGCACTGTGTGGTTTCTGGCACGTTGTCAACATATGTGCTGGCAAGTGCACTAAATGAGAAAGGGAGTGTGTCCATTTGTACAATTTTACATGTATCCGACTCAGATTCAACTGTACATGTGAGATGGAACTTTAGCGAATGAGAACATACTTGAATATCATGTGTATACAACATTTTTCACAATTTACTATTCAATATAGCACAGAAATGACTCTAAACCAAGTTCTGTGGTTTAGTTGTGTTTATTTACATGTGCACAGGTAGGTGAAAGGATTGGGATGAAATAATTAGTGCAAACAATGAAGGATTGAGTGATGGTGGATGTAATCATCAGGGTAGCTGCTGCAACATTTGGCGTCTCAAGTCCAGTGTCCTTGTGCCTTTGGAAAATGGAGAGTGATGGTAAAACAGTCAACAGGGTGTATCTGTCACACACAAGGGGAGTCAATGTGTAGATGATCACTTCCTGGCAGTGGATGAGGTCTTCGCATCTGCTCCTCCTGGAAGTTTAGGTGGAGATCCACATTTGCAGGGGGAGGTTCTTCAACGTCAGAGGCAGTGGTGTCTGAGGCATGTCCTTCCCCTTGCAGAGCCTCCATTCATATGTAGAGGGGCCTGATGTAACATGGCCAATGGAAGGGGTCTGATGTGGTGGACATAATATACTCAGGGTGGTGTTAATGACTCTCAGCACTCCTGTTATGGGGGCCATGTTGGCATTGTGGACCTACTACTTTTGCATGAATTCCTGCTTGGTGGTTGTCCCTCTGCAGCTGCTCGATCTCCCCCATCGTGGCAAGTACCTGGCCCATCATGCCTTGGGTCTGTTGGTAGGCTCAGAAGACTCGGGAGATGGTTTTCCTGGCCAGTTGTGTCCCTTGCAGCCTCAATCTGCTGGTCCACTAAACCCGCACCTGCTTGTGCCCTTGGCACAGTTTGGCCACTCCCACTGGTGCCAGGCCCTTCATTGTCTGGGTTCTCTAGTGGTGACTCTGGGACCTGCACTGGGGGGCATAGATGGTATCAACTGTCCTTGGGACAAAGGGTTGGGGCGGATGGTTGCCTGGGATGTCGAAGCAACAGAGCTGGGAGGAGTAGTTGTGGGCAGGGTGAGGCTGACAGTTGCATACTGACCAGGTATACCAGATGGGCCTGAGTTGTCCTCATTGTCCTCACATCCAGGGATGTTGTCCTGACTGAGGGCTTCATCCAAGGGGGAAGTGGCTGTCTCAGGTGTCCTCTCCATGCTCACAATGGGTAGGTGACCTGTTGGAGAAGTGAAACAGACAGTTACAGATTGTCATGCAACATGTGGTATCATATTTTGACAGGTGGATATACTTTGAGCCATGTAGAGGAAGGCTTTACTAGATCCCCCGATATGACAGTGACACCTGCTTTCAAATCTGTGGTACAACTATATGGGACACAGGGAATTCCTAGGTCATATACCTTGCTACTGGATGTCAGATTAGCTTGGCAGTTGGATGCCTGTCAATAGACGCATGTCTTGGCAGCTAGGTAGCTTGATGTTGTTTGTGGTACCTCCCAGTTAGTAGTAGTTAAATATTGAGTCAAAAGAAAGCTGCAGAATGTAAAGTGGACACTGACCTGTCCATTAGCTTAGGATTTACCATTCTACCTGTCCATATATATCATGTTACACATGGTACAGCACACTGCAGATATCGGTGTACCCCTGAGGGTAGGATCTATCAATGGATGATAGGAGGTAAGAGGGCCATTTTAGAAGAGGACACAGCGGTAGCTGTGTGTTGGTGGTATTGTACTGGCAGATGCCCATAGCATTGCTGTCATTGCCCTAAACTGAAAAAATGTGGGTCATTCAGGTGGGTTGAGTAGATTGTGTAGTTGACATGCAGGGCTATTTTCATTGAGGTTCACCGTTCTGGCTTTCTTAATGGTAGAAACAGTGCCTGCTGGTAGTTGTGGTGCTGTCAGTCTCTGAACTACTGTGCCATACACGACACTGTGCCACCAGGTGAGATTAGTTGACATGGGGGATTGCAGGGAGGGGTATTTTTATGGTTGGACACAGGGGTGGTGAGTGTGTTGGCTGTTAAGATGTCAAGAGGAGATCAGTGAGCATGCAAGACAGAACTTTAGGGTGACATTTTCAGTGTTGTGACTTACCCGAGTCCACTCCCCCAGGTATTCCTGTCAAGACCTCAGGATTCAGGATGTCCAAGACCTTCTCCTCCCATGATGTGATTGTTGGGGGAGGAGGTGAGGGCCTACCACCAGTCTTGCAGACCCCCAGCTGGTGCCTGGAGGCCATAGTATGTACCTTTCCCCTGAAGTTGTTCCACCTTTTTCTGATGTCCTCACTTGTGTGTGGATAGCTGCCTATAGCATTCACCCTGTTGATTATGTTTTGCCACATCTCCATTTTCCTGGTGATTGAGGTTTGTTGGATTCCGGCTTCAAAAACGTGTGACTCTGCCTTGATGATTTTACCCACCGTGACCCTCAACTCAACATCTGTGAAGCGGGGATTGTTTGTTGGGACATGGTAGTGGTGGATGACACAAAAAGGTAAAAACAAATTGGGTAATGAGGTGTGGGTGCTGTGTTGTGAGTGGGTGACGGGTGGTGTCTGTTGTGTGGAGGAAATATTGTGTGATATGTATGATGTGCAGGTGTGGGATAAGTGGTATTGGGTGTTGTGACAGGTGCCTATTCTATGGTTATGTATTTTTGAATGGCACTCTGTCTTCTGTGTGTGGCGCTCTGGTTACAAAGACTTGTGGTGTGTGAAGGGGTTTGATTTACAGTGCAGCTTGTAGGTGTGTTCCATGTGTGGATGTGTGTCAGATGTGTAGAATTCCAACTATCCAATGTGGTATAGTGTGTTCTGTGTAGACTGCCGACTGCTGTGGTTGGCACCGCCATTGGTTTTTCGCCATGGGAGAACAGATATCATGAATTATGGGTCGTAATTAGTTCAGAGGATTTCTGACGGGGTGGTGGTGCTGGTGATGGAACCCCCTCTTTCCTGCCCTCTTGAGTCCTGACAGTGTTCACATTTTGGCGGGTTTTCGGTGGTCAACCTGTGTAGCTCGTAATATGGTGATCTGTATCTCTGCCAACATGGCAGTCTTTTGGCCACCACCACCGCAGCAGTCTTACCTTTAGACCGCCAAATTCGTAATGAGGCCTTAAGGGGCATATTTATACTCCGTCTGCGCCGAATGTGCGTCAAAAATGTTGACGCACATTCAGCGCAAACCTTGCCATGTATTTAAACTTTGACGTCCGAACCCACGGACGTCAAAAGTCCGCTGTGTGCGTCATTTTTTGGATGCGGCAACCCGCCTTGCGTTAATTATATGCAAGGGAGGCGTTCCCGTCCAAAAAATGACTTAAACGGCCGTGCGTCGTATTTATGCTTTCGGGCAAAAATGACACACGGCCAGGATAATGACACCTATTGGCAACCTGAGTACTACAGCAGAGCTTGCCTACAATGACGCACATAGGAGGACATGCACCATAGTCGAGAGGACCTTCGGCATCCTCAAGTCAAGGTTCCGGTGCCTCGACATCACTGGTGGTAGCCTCCTATATTCCGTGGAGATGGTCTGTAAGATCATCCTAACATGTGCTATTCTGCACAACATTTGCATGAAAAGGAACATTCCCCTCCTGGAACCCGAGCCACACATGCCTGAAGAGGAGGAAGAGGAGGATGTTGGCCTGAAACATGAGGGGGGAAACAGAACACGGCCACTGGTTTACGCAGGCGGCAACATATCGTGAACAATTTCTTTTAAATATAATCACCATCACCACTTTATGAACTAATTTAAATAAACACCTATAATAATCACCATATCATCGTTTGGCTATTCATTTTTGCACACCTTCATCTCTAACTATCAGATTAAGAGTGTTGCCTCATGGAGCATTGCTGATATACCGATTAGGACACTGAAAATCCCAGAGCAATGGTCACATACACACACACTGTAAATGACATATATCATGTACATTTCTCCTTTGAAGGCCAATAGCAGAGGACCACACCTATTTCACACATACATGTTGAAATCATGGTCCAACGCAGCATATGGCACACAACTAAGACACCATCACTCAATAAGGGGAAAACAAGCCTCATACATGAGGCAGTTGATGTGCTTTTGCATCAGTAACAGGAATGTCTGACCAGACCCTTGACAGCAGTAAGTCCAACTGCATCCAATATTTGCAAGGACTATCTGTGACCAGAGTTCCATAGAAGCAGTGCATAGACAGCACAAGTGCCACACATATGAGCAACATTGCGCACATGACATTCCATGTACGTCAGCCCATTTCCTAACTCCTGAAACTCCCATGCACCTGGTCACAACCCACCTGTCTGAAGAGGTCCCTGGAATACTAAGATGTGTACCCTGATATTCCCTCCTCTACACACACAGCTTGTCAATAGAAATCCAGTGTGCTACACCCTTTCCTATGGTATGCCATTGTCATAGAACATCTGAATGCATGGACGTCGGGTCAATAATACACTGGCTTCTAGTGTTCAAGCCCTGTTAGCACCTGTAGATTGCTTCCCGTGTGAAAATGTCTGTTGGCCATTAGAATGCAAATCTCACCTACAGGACTTGTGAGAAACAGATGCAGCCCACACCTGTGATCACCTCCATGCACACCACCCATTTCAACAAGCACTGCCCCTGCTGATGCCTAGAACAGCATAGGAGTTGCCATTTTGTCAAATACACCGTTATGCATTGATACTAATTAAGCCATGTAACACAGCCCTTGGGTTAATTTGTCACCTTCAAAAACACAGGACAAACACAGTTTGACATGTCAACTGTCTAGTTCGTCCTCCAAACAGTCTTAGTCAGACCACTGATTATGTAACTTGTCAAATTGCTGGATCCTGATTCACCCTGCATTCTGTCAGCCTGACTGGCATCTGTCTGTGCGTCACAGTAAAGTATCCCTGTGTCTACATATGTACCACACTTGCGTTAGCAAACCTCTCATTCATCAGGGGGTATTTGGGCATGTGCTTCTTCAATGCATACCCAAATACATTGTATAACATCATCTGCCTTTTAACTGTACCATATGAGTTAAATCCTCTGTGAAAACCAAAATTCATGGCCCATCCCTTGTCTGGGTCTCATTTATGCATGAATGACAAAGTGTGACAGTGTCCCAGGGCCGTATGCAGTGATTGGGTATGGGGCCTTCAACAGAACCAGCAACCTCTGATAATGTCCATGAAAAATCCACACATGTCCGGACCCTGACAGTTCACACACAGAATTACATTGCTCACAACATATTGATGGGCCGTGTGTGGTGAATAGCTGCAAGAATAATCAGCACAGAGGCTATGATGTTCCCAGATGCAGTGGGAATTGCAGAGGCTAACCTGTGTATAAATGTTGTATTGACACCTGCCGGAACATGACACCTGAGACATTATCTCACTCAGCACACCAAGTTTCCCCCTTTGACTGTCTCATTACACGTCTTTAGTGACAGGGTGGGACCATACCCATGTAGGTTCTCATGTCCACATCCACTTTACTCACATTGATCAACAAAGGATACTCAGTAGATACAGGAATAGCTGCCACTGACTCATGATGAGTCCTGGACCGAACTGTGACAAATTACACCCCAAAAAATATACAGGATCAACATTGGACCACACACATGAACAAGACACCTATTTGCAATTGATCACTGGAAATATGTGGACACGTGCTGCCTCGTCTGCTGGTCCACCACAGCCACTTGAGAGTTGTGGCTCAGTTATATGATCTCAACTGTGGTGTCATCATATATTTGTGATTCACCTTTGTCTGTCTGGGTAAACAACATGGTACCCACTTCCTCAATGCATGTGTATGACTCACTGTGGGATTCACCAACTAGTGCCTAGGAAGCTGTTACCAAAACTCTAGGACATAGGATGTTGAAAATGTGGTCATTGACATGAACAAGCGTCTGCCATCTATCTGGTGCATGCTTTGTCATATGTGGTGTCTAAGTTACCCTAAATCTTGGAAGTCCACATTACGGATGTTGCTACATGTATGACTAACACATGTCCTCTCTCATTTCCACAATGACTTGCATCTAAGGTTTGGACACATGGACGTCACATTCATACAAGCATATGTGCAATAATGCATCATGTGATGCACCCACACTTGGTCAACAAATACATTAGTTGCCACAGCACACACATTGAGCCAAAGGCATTTAGGTATTGTACATATGTGCGTCACATTGCTATCCTCTCCTGATGCCAAACATGCCCAATTTGTGCAATACATATATGTAGGCCACACATATGGCCATCTAGTGCGTCAGCAAACCGTCAAAATACTGTGAAGAAAGTAGCGGATCATGGTCCGCTGCAGTATGATGTCACACATGTGAACATACACCATCAACACCATAGTGGGTGCCATCAGGCTATCTCTGATGTGTCCCAAATGTAACATAACATAAAAACTGAAAAAAAGTCCAAAACCAGTTCATGCACTGAAATTTTTACGTTGCTAGCGTTATGCGTCATTTTTTGTACACCAATACAGAATTTGCGTAATTCTTTTTTACGCACAGGAGTGAAAATTAGCCCACATCCAGATAATTGTACAGGCTATTTACTATTATTTGGATGTGGGCTAATTTTCACTCCTGTGCGTCCAAAAAAAGACGCACAAACTTTATGCGTGAAAAAAATAGGAGGCATAACGGGAAAAAGGGCGGACATTTTATTCAGGAAGTGATGTAATAGGATATCCTGTTTACAGATCATGTACAGTGGGTGTACTTTCACTTTCAATTTGCAGTCTATGATTCTTCTAGAATGTGTGGCTGAGTAGAGAGTGGTGTCCATTGATTTTGTGCTTTTGTGTCCTGTGTGCTGTCTCTATTGTCAATTTGTGAAATAAATATTGTTGGTGTATACTGTCCTACTGTGTTTTGTGTACATTTGTCCATTTTTCTAATGTTTTTGTTGTTTGTGGGAGTCTGTTGTGGGTAGTGGTAGTTTGGGAATAGTTGGGCTCTTTTAGTGGTTAAGTTTACTTTTCTTCTGTATTTGTACCCCTACTTTCCGCCTTTGCCCCTTTCTCTTTCTTTAACCCCTATTCCCTTTCACATTTCTATAATGTCTGGTAGACCATGTCTTGGCAGGATGGGTGAAGAGGAGTTGGGGGGCTTCATATGGCTTGTGTGCCATTTTTTGCCACTGATGATCGAGGCAGGGGGCAGGGTGATACAGGGGCATCACACTGAGGCGCGCAGAATCCGGTGGGGAAAGGTGCTGCATCACCTGCAGAGTGTATGCCAGCCAGAGGAGTGACCACCAGCTGAAGCACCGGTGGGCTGACCTCATCACCAGGGAGCAGGATCTCTTGGACCACCTGGGCATCATGATTGCTGGCACTGTTGGTGAGTACAAATCATGTAAATGTGCATGATTAAATGCTCTGTAGTGACATCAGATGATTTGTACAATGTCTGCCAGCTAAGTTGCTGACTGTGTGTAATGCAGGGGAAACCTACTGGGTAATAGATGAGCTATGGGAAGGATCACAATTGCCAGCTGTCAGGTAGCATGTGCTCAGCAAACTTACAGGATACTTTTCCGTGAAGTAAATTAGTGCTGCCTTTGTGTCAGACAACCAAACAAAATAGGAGCCAATCATGTCTATATAGGCCACATTTGCCAGGGAAGTAAAGATGTACCAACATATTGGCTAACTTTGTTGACGCAATAGCTAGACTGACTTTAGAATCACTACATGATGCAGAAAATGAGTGCTGGCTTCACGTCAATTGATGATAGCAAAGTGGCCCAGACATATGGCTCATGTGAGTCTGGTGAGTGTGTAAGGAAAGCGTTCACGGAAGTTCTATGAATGTTAGGGATTATTGTGGTCTTTTATCTTTTTGGATACATGTCAGATCTGGATTTGAAAACATCGTGAAAAGGTGTAAGGTGCCCTCAGCTAACATCTTAGAATGGTTGTTGGAGTTAGTTATGCCACATTCCAATTAGGGATGGCAGTCCAAAGGTATGCACATAGGTTCACATCTCCATGGTTGGTGCAAATCACCATAGCTGGGCCACATCAAATGAAGAAACTGTAACAACATGAGGGCTTACAAAAGTCCCTGTCCCTCTGTACATTGTACCTATGTGTAATAAATGTGTCATGGGCACATAGGCTGTTTGACTGGTAATGCAGTCCTCAAGTAACCAGGCTTTGGATGTCTCTCTTGGATGCACATGAGGAGACGATTACACTCCATATTTTTTTCTGGTCACTAATGACGGGCATGTTTGCCACCACATGATAGTTAGGGCCACTGCATGTGTGCAGATATGTGTGTAACTGTCACAGGAGACCCATGCTATGTACAAGTTGGCTGTGATATATCAGATGCAGTATCATCATGTCTGAATGGCTGCCATTTCCTTATTCAGCCTACACATTGTATATGTTTATGAAATTGTTGGTCAGTGCACAGATTTTGAGCACATTTCTTCCTTCCATGCCTTACAGGTGGACCGGCACCCTACACTGTGGGAGAGTTGGCTACATTTGAGGACCCCGACTACTCCAGTAAGTTTTGATATGTCTGTTATGTGCTCCTGTGTGTTGAACGCATAGCAGGGTGTGATGCGTTGGGCAATCATTTGACTTGTTCCATGAGTGGCATTTCAGTTTCTCAAATGTTTTGAGTTGGCCAATGCGTATCCTATTGTATTATCTAGGGATTGTAGGCCATTCCTGTAGGCACCACAGTGAGTACTGGGGTGAGTCATGTGGATGACACTTGTATCAACAAGAGTCGCACTGGAAGTCAGCTCAGATTTAGTCAGCCTGTCAGACCCACATTCTCCAAGATTGGTACAGCAAATTGCTTTCCAAAAGACTTCTGCTTCCCTATTTACCAAGGTACTTATTAATCTGTAGGTAGAACTTCCTAGCAGCATCTACTTTCACATGTAGTGCTACAAGTATGTGGAACTTGAGTGCAATGGCCTAGGTGTGCATGTTAATCATGATCATCGGTGTTCTTGCAACTCTGTGTCTGATGTAAGTCATGCCTTACTGGAAGTATTTGTTGTGTACCAAGCTCTGCATTTCCTGACATGTGTCGCGCTATGATTTGTCAAGGGTTTTCAGACTCCTAATTGTTGATAGACCTTACCTGTGGAGTGTGTGTAGAGCCAAACACGTGTGGAGTTTTCTATACAGTCCTCGGTGTCCATGTTATTTGGAATTGATAGTTGTTTATCCACCCCCCCTCAAACACAGGCATGGGTTTGTGAATAGGGTACCTAGGACTGATGCTACCAGTATGTTACACATACATGTGAAAAAGTGACTGGTTGGAACCTAGTATACACACTCAGGTTTGGCACATGGGCACTATACTGGCAAGTCCTGTTACAACTTGCAGACCATGTGGCTTTAGTTTTGCATTCCGTACACTGAAATTTGTAGCCCAGGTATTGGCAGAGGATATGCAGCATGATTGTTAGCTGATAACTGGCAGAACTCAGATGGCAAGTCAATGGCAGTTGTTACCCATCTTGTAGGTTTTGGATGTGCTATGTGTGATGTGACATTTGTAGACTGGTCTGCCATGTACTTCCTCAGGGACATTCAATGATCTGTTTTGTGATATGAGCTGTTACAAGTACAGTAGATGTATTGTCTGATTGACTTCTTGTGCCATTTCACACAATGCAGTTCCTAATGTAGATTATTTGCATTTGTCTTCACAGCTGCAAACATGACTCCAGACCAGGTCCGTGAGTTCCAGCTGCAGGCCATGAGATACCAGCACATCCTGCTGGTGGAGTCGGGGCTCAGGAGGATGGCCCGTCGATATCACCCTGAACGGGCCTCCGAGGCTTGGAGGGCCTTCTCACAGGGTGGCCCTACTTTGCCCACCACAGCCACCACCAGCACAACCACCACTTCAAGCCAGGTGGCCCCACCCACAGCTGGGACTGTTGTCCCTACATATGCCGGACTTCCAGGCCCCAGCATTGCTACAGGTGCAGGACAGCCCAATGGCCTTGGCTCCACACACACACAGACCTCCTCCACCGGTACCCAGACTGCCCATCTGTTGACCCTGCAGCATTCCACAACATGGAACGGAAGATGGACCGTGTGTTGCGCAAGTTAAGCCATATGAGCCGGGATGTTCGCCACATTAACCGGCATGTGAAGTCCATCAAGAGGACCCTCCGGAGGGCCAACCTCTAGACTTTTTTGATATGGACATGATTTCCTCCCCTCCCTCCTCTTTCCTCGTTCTCATACTTAGTGGACTTAGGGGGCTTAGTGTTAGGTTAGTATAGTCTGTTAGTTTAGTTAGTGTTAGTGGGTGGGGGTTCCTGATTCTTTCTATTTTTACTTATTACGTGTGTGGGTGGGTGGGTGGGGGGCTATGTTGGGGTTCTTGTGTGTTGAAAAAAAATATATATATAAAAAAAAATGTACAAAAAAAAATATATTTGTTTAGTATAGGATAGTATGTGTTTAGGTTAGTATGTGTTGTCCTCCATGTGTCCCGTCTCATAAGGGGTGTGGGGGGGTGGATGTTTAGAACGTTTCGTTACATGTGATAAGTACGTTTAGCTTAGGTTAGTTAGGAACAGTTGTGGGTAATGAGTAGTCAGGGTA